>NC_057807.1:389843114-389973114 GCF_018294505.1 Triticum aestivum | reverse complement strand
GAGGATGAAGTGAACAAGCATGCTAGCACGGGAGACCTATTTCCGCTATACAGTACTGGAGCACTCATGTTCCTACTACTAGTATTAGTAGTACAGCTATGGTACACTTGATGGTCAAAATACTATTCATCCGGTCCTCACAGTGAAGTGACAACACCCTGCACCTAACACTAGTCCAGGCGGCGTGTTCGGGTTACCAAATTCAGCCTCACCCTCTGCATTGTGCAGTCTATCACCGTCGCTGTACAACACATTAGCATGCCTCGCCTCGTCTCCCTCTCCCCTCCCATAGCACCACTCCATCTCCATATCCATCTCCGTCTCCATCTCATTGTGCCCCCATGTACCATCGCCTCGCTCGCCTCCCCCAGTGCCACTATTCGCTCGCTAGTCGCTCCAGCACCGACAGCCTTCTCCCCCATAAATCAAGCCCCCAAAAAACCCCACCTTCCAAACTCCACCATGGCCGAATGCGAACCGCGTAGCATCCATATGAGCCGCGATTGGAGAAATCTCCCTAGTGACATCCTCAACCTCTGTTGTTCGTGTATGGATATGTTGAGCGCCCTGCGACTGGCTGCATGCTCGAGGGACATGCACACGGCCATCATCGAAGCGAGGCCTAAGCTTTTCAAGACACCCTTCTTGCTGCTATATGGTCTTGCAAGATTGGCTCACCATGATACAGAGGCGTACATGATGCCCATCGACTTCAATCCGATCTCCATTAGCCGAAACTTCTTTGCAGGTATGTAGTGGGTCGCCGTACATCATTTCCCTCGACTTCGATCCGATCACCATCGCCCAAAACTTCTTGGTAGGTATGTACTGGGTCGGGTGAACTCCCACTGGATGGCTGCCTTCAGAGAAGACAGTAAAAAGTTGGTGCTCGTGAACTTACAGACCTCCCATGAGATTATCCTTCCTCCGTTGGATTATATAGAGTTTTACCATCGCAGTCCAAGTCATCTAGATTACCACGTCAGTTGGACGGACCTTGTTTTGCAGAAGATTGTAATCTGCCAAGTGCCCACACGACATGCGAATTACACAGACTTCAAGCTAATTGCCTTGTTCGACCGCGGACTCACCTATCTTTACGCTGGTGCCTTCTTTAGCTGGAGACAACTCAGCTCGCAGTGGACCATCGTCAAAGCTGATACACACTTCTGTGATGATATTGAACACAATGGCATCATCTACGTGATCGACAAAGCAGATGGCACCACGTATTGCTGGGACAGCGCATGTAAGTTGTTTCCATCTCATCTTAATGATGATGCCATGACATTGTTTAAACTTTTTGTGATGATTGGCTTATCCCGGTTTGAGCAGAATTTGAGTAGAACTATGGCAATGTATTAGAGACGCCGTAAATCAGCTATATTTGGAATGAGTTAATTCATGCGATTGTGACCATGTCAATATAGCCAATTTGTACCCCTGAATAATCAAACGGTTAGGAATATATGGATATTCTCCTTATTTTACAGTAATCTATATACTACTACTAAATATGAGTGTGTATCAATGGCCATGTTAGTTTCCTCATTTTCATGATGTAGAAACATGCACCACACTGTTGGTTTCATCTAACCATACATTAGGGAAGTAAATGTGCATATGGAGAACTCTATATTTGGAAGTAGTGAAATCCTGTAATGCTTACCATGTGTACATACCTATATTCGCCCTTCAGCAATCAATGGCTAGAATAATATCCTCACAAAAAATTTGCCCACAGAACACGAGTATATAACAATGCATGGTCTGTTAGTTACCTTGAAGAATTTGTTTGTGAGGACAGAACATGATTACATAACATGCATGACATGGTAGTTTCCTGTGAAGAATCGATTGCGAGATAACATGAGTATAACCATGCATGGCACTTCTATATTTTTGAACCTAGTATGCATTTCCCTATATTTTCCTCCCAGTTCCAATAGGGACATATCAATGCTGTTTCTTGCATTATCCTACTCATACTCTGAACAATGCTGATCTTACATTAACAATGCCTGTCCTTTTTGATATGATGAAGTGTCCCTACAGTTACTGCCCTTTGTAATCACACCACCTTTGCCAAAAACAGGGAAGCACAACTGGTTCCTCGCTCGATCAGACGATGGCAAAAGACTGATGACCATTCAGACACATGAGCCGGAAAAGTTAAATTGCAAAAAACCCATTGTATACAAGCACCATGAAATACGTGAGTATCCGGACAGTGGCTATTATGTCTATGAGCAGGATACCAGCTTGTTGGGGCCTTCAGGATTTTTTAGTTGGAGGCGGGTAAATAGCCTTGGTTCACACTCTCTGTTTCTCAGACTCAATTATCCGATTAACCAAGAGATCACCGATGGCAAGGACCTTGATGGCAGAGAGGCTCTATTTGCTATGGAAAACTGTGTCTACACGGCGAGCCCTAGGAGTTCGGGAGCAAACTCCCCTGATTGTCAAGATATAGCCCGCACCCAAAAGAAGGTGAGAATGAGAAAGGCATCTAGATTAACTTTGATCCTTGGATGTCTCAATTACAACAGGCAGTGATGTGGTTCAAGCCTTCAGGTTGATAGGTAATTGGGCTGTTGCGTCGAAAGGGTGGAGTACTGGTGTCTCCGGATCACTGGTCGCTGAAGCGGGGCTGCAAATTATGATGGTGTTGGATCATCTCTTCGAATGACTTTGTTGTCTTTGCTGCTTGTTCTGGATGGGTAGTTCTTTCTTTTGTTATGCATATTCCTTGTCATTTGGTCATCCTCGTCTATGTCACTCTTACTATGTAATAGTTGCCTCTGTTTAGAATGTCATTCTCGTCTGGATCACGAGAGTCTGAGCGCTGCAGATGGGTGCGTTTTGGTGGTGTAGCAAGACTTCTTATGAACTATCATGTCTTGCTGTTTATGTCAGTAGTAGTCACTAGTCAGTGTTTGAATGTTGTATATATCGTTGTTTCGAACTGTTTATTGTCTCGAACTACTGGTGGGCTAAATGAAGGCATCACCATTCTCCAGTGTTCAGAGTATATCTCCTTTTTTCAAGTTATATAATTTGAGCTCAGTGTATTTTCGATGATGTACACTTGTTTGGGGCAGTGAGGTGTCGTTGAATATGGGCCGAGTAGTAACGCAATGCCAAACAGGTCAATTATGACTCTCAGGACGGGCTCTCAAAAGATCCTCAAAAAAGGTCGGGCTCTCCAAAAAAGAAAGAATAAGGACTCTTAGGCCGACATGTGGGCGCCACCGGTGTTTTCGTGCGCTTGCGCACCGAGAGCATATTGGCGCGTGTTTGAAATTCATGCTACCTTTTCATCCCCAATCTCCCGCCCCTCCCCCACCTCTGGAATCTCGATTCCTACTCCAGTTACCCCAAATCCCCCTCCTGTACTCCCTGTACTCAAGCGCACTATCATGTCGCTAGTAAACGTGGATCTCCGAGCCGATGATCCTGAGGTCCGTCCTGCCTTCGGTCGCTGCGTGATGTCGCTCAACAGTGTCATGTCGGCACTTGACGACCAGTTTGCCGGCAAAGTGCTGATGGTAACCATCAACGGCGACCGGCCTCCCGTCTTGCCGGACGACCTTGTCAAAGCTCTTGGCATTGCGCACAACATCCAAATAAGTGCTTGCTCGTCGAAGTCTATCCGCCACCGGCTGATTTCTTTGTCAGGTTCCGGACAACTTTCGACTACAGTCGTGTGTTTGAATCTTCCTGGCGTTTGTTCTGCGATGGCAAGCTGGTGAGCTTTGATCGGTGGCACCCAAGATGGGGCTCGGTGCTCTCTGAGCTTGAGTTTTTAACAAAGCTTACCTTCCACGGCATGCCTCGACGTGCTTGTAACAGCGAGTCCATGAATGAGCTTATCAACGACCTTGGAGGTGAGCTCCTAAGTATGTTTGTTCCTCCAGACAGCTGGGCTCTGACGGTTATGGCATGGATGAAGAAGCTATCCACCATACCAAAGGTGATTGGTGTTGAGATACCGGTGCAGGAACCGGGGTTGCACTATTCGTCCCCACCAAGGCCGCCGCAGTCCATGTTAGGGATGTACCTGTATCGAGTGTTCGTGCATCTCGAAGAAGTGGCCAATCCATCAATCGAAGTACTGCTGCCGCCGCTGGTGCCAGGGTTCGTCAACGACGTCCATTACATGATTCAACGTCAGACTTTCCTCGTGTTGCTCGGAACAATGGATGGCATAGGGCCTACTCCATCGCATGGCGGAGGCCACTGCTTCTTTGGGAGAAGAGGCAGGGTTGGCTGCCTGGATGTGCTCTAATTTGAGGTAACAACTGAATCTTGTCAGATACTAGTTAAATCCGAGCTATGGGTGTGAAGCACTGATGTGCCAATACATTTGATTGTGACCTATTCTAATTTTGTGCTTGAATTTTTTTTAGAAAGGGTTGTACGGCAACTTAATGTGCTAGCAGAACTTATTGTGTTGTGTGTCTGTTTTCTTTGCACAACATTCAAGATATTTCCCCATCATTGATAAAGATGATGAACTATTATGTATGAGTTTGTTGGTTTCAACATATCCCTACCCGTAGCGATCCACTGCTTCCATCTTGATTGTGCCACCTGCATGAAATTTTTGTATGCAAGTTCAGTGTGCTATGATGTTCTATATGATTGTGTCAACTATATGAGTTTTTACTGAGCATCAGTAATGCATATGGATGAAATATGTATTTACGAGCATCGACCAATGGGTCTCTCTCTCTCTCTCTCTCTCACACACGCACAAGTGGGACCCGTTGAATTATTTCTTTGCTCGTGACAACTTTTAATTAGGTTCCATTGTAATCTAACTTTTTTCTTAAGTTATTAATTGAGCTCAGTGACTTCAAAAAGTTGTACAGAAGCCTTGTTTGGGCCTTTCCGGCGTAGCTGAATGTGGGCTGAGTAGCCATGTTGCATTGTACTATACTACACAGACCTTTTTTTCAACATCAGCAATGCAACTGGGCCGACAGTTGTACACAATATCCGGGTCAACTTGGTATTCTCTGCCCCACTGGGCTGCAAACTTTCCTAGGAGGTATGCATTAGGCTTAATAAGAAAATGGACTTTAAGAAATAATAAATGGGATGTAATTATAATAACTGGGCAGTAACTATAAAAAAATGCACCAAACGCATAACTAGTTTAAAATATATATTATTTTTGGAATTTGGAATTTTTAATTTCATTACTTGTTGCGCGCGCAATATTTCATTGGATTTTAACGTAATACAACTTTATTTTGAAATTATATTTAATCTGACAAGAAATTTCGGATAAAAATATTTTGGATCCCATCAAAATGTGGGATTTTTTTTTGAATTCTGGTATGAGCGGTTGGTTGAAATTATTAATCGTTGTCCAAGCTAGAAAATGGGATGTACTTTTAACAAGCTATAAATGGGTTGTAGTAAATTCCATTCGAATTAAAAATGGGATGTACATTCTTTCAAATCGCAAATGGGCTATATGTTCCCTGCCACACACTTGTGGGCCTTCTAAGTTGACGCGTCCCCTAAAAAAACTAAGTTGACGTGTATGCAAGGCTTTGTCAACAACACACGGTTCTAGTAGCTATGGCCGTTGGATGTCCATCCAACGGTTGTCGTGCTTCTTCTTCAATCTCGGATATTATTGCTTCAGCCGCCCAAAAAATGATTCCTCCCCCTGACATCTGGGGTGCATTGTTTCGGAGTCTGACCTGTGGGCCTACTAAGTTGACGCATACCAATGGCTTTGTCAACTTAGTCAATATAAACGATTCTAGATGCAGTGACCGTAGGATGTCCATCCAACGGCCGCAGTGCTTCTTCAACCCCTGGTCTTCTTGCTCTAGCCGCCCAAAGCAACGCTGGATGTGCCGCGTGCTCCTGCCTCATGTGGTCGGCTGTGATGCCATGGAGGCCTCACCGCCCCCTACTACTCCCACCGCTGGCCAGGCCATCCCTCTACTCACCCACACCCCCTAATATTCTTTGGCGACGGTAGCCTCGCACCGCAACCGAACCAGTGAACCCTCGTACTCCTCTCTGCACGGCCTTCCACTGCCGCGTCTTCCCCGGCTTTGCATCGTCCCCTTCCTAGGCCTTGCCATCGTCCACCGCCGTGGTGCTCTCGGCGCGGCGTGGTCAATGTGGTCAACGACCGACTTCCATCAGAAGAGTACTGTACGTGGAGAGGCTGACAGCTGGGTCCACGACAGCCGCAAGGAAGTGCCTCCTTATTACGCGCAAAATAATTATTCCCCGACCTGACAGCGGGGACCCATCGGACGGGCCACCGTATTTTGCAAAAAAAACATTTCCCCCTGATTGTTGGGACCCACCAGCTACATCTTCGCACGCAAGGAAGTGCGTCCGAAAAAAAACGATTCACCCCCTGACTACTGGGACCCACCAGCTACATCTTCGCACGCAAGGAAGTGCCTGACAGTCGGGACCCACCTGGTCGAAGCGTACGTAGCGTTGTCATTCTGGTCGCGAATGTGTACGTACATACTGGTCGATGTAGAGGCGCGCACGTGTCGTAGTAGAGGCGTGCACATAGCATGTACACATACATACATCGGTCAGGGTGCAAGAAAGTAAATACGGCCATGTACGTACATACAGGCGGGGTCTCGAATGCCTACTCGCGCATACATACGGTCAGGGATCATGTACATGGCTGGGTAAAAACGGAGAAACAACGTCGTCGTTGTGTTCATGGGGAGCCAACCGGCTGGGTCGGAACGAAATGCGTCGTCGTGTTCATCAGGAGGGCTTGGATGGAACAGCCGATGGAAACGAGGCCTGGCGTACTCCAGAATGGAGGAAATGGCCTTGTGTTCGACCGCCTAGTTTGAAACGGGATCTTGTTCATTGGGAGGGGTCTGGCATATCGCAAAACGGACTAAATGGACTTCTGTTGGACCTCATACGGTCGAAACGGGGTCCTGTTGATCGGGAGGGGTGTGGCATACCGCAAAACAGAGGAAACGGACTTGTGTTGGAGCGCGACGGTCTAAACGGGGGTCATGTTCATCGGGAGGGGTGTGGCGTACCACAAAACGGGACTCCATGAGATACTGTTCATCTCCACCTCGACCTCCTCCACCCTCCACGGGCTACTGTTCATCCGTCGTCGACCTTCTCCAGCCTCCACCTGCGACTGTTTATCCACGGGCTCCTGTTCATCCAGCCTCCACCGTGCGCTACTCCACCGGCTACTATTCAACCATCCCTCTCCACGGGCTACTGTTCTACCACCCTCCACGGGCTACTGTTCATCCAGCCCTCCACCGGCTACTGTTCAACCAGCCCTCCACAGGGTCGTCCTGTTCATCCAGCCCTCCACGGGGGCCTGTTCATCCAGCCCCAACCGGCTCGATCGATCGGGGTCCTGTTCATTCAGAGGCAACCACGGGGTCCTGTTCATCCACCCCCACCATGAACTATTCATCCACCCCCAGCAATGCTCACTGTTTATCAAGGGAAGGAGGCGGCAGGGTACGATTGGCTTCAGTTAGCAGCAGTAGCGAAAGAATCACTCGGGTTCAGTAATGTAGCTAGTGCAATCGCTCGGGTTCAGTTAGAGCCCAACGCCTCGCTCGGGTTTAGTTAGAGCCCAACGCCTCAAACACACATGCGTACGTGTACGAGAGAAACGCACATCGCTCGGCCCCCGACCACCAACCGTAACCGGGAACTCGCCAATCTTTTCCTCGCCCTTGCTTCTACCATGGTTTTTCCGTCATGGACGGCCCAAAGAATGTCATGCAACTGCGTCTCCGGCCCGACCAGGACGAAAAGCCCATTTTCTGTCATGATTTTTTGCCATAGAAGTAGGAGCTCACCACATATATGATGATACCGGGTTTTGTCACAATTATCGTCATAGAAGTGTCATAAGTATGACAGAAAAAAATTGTTCGGCCCAAAATGTCACGGATGTGTCTTTTTTTGTAGTGATGACTGTAACGATCTTTAACATGTGATTGTTCAAATGTTGATCTTCTCAGAGCTGCATAATATTGGTGAGATGGTCTAAAATAAGATGGAGAATGTGCACTTGTATCATACCTGTCCCATGATGGATATGGATCTATATGAGCATAGGGAGGTATCCACGACATTGGCATTGGCAGCCCAAAATAAGGATAGGAATATGTTGCATTAAAATTCTCACTTTGCCAATGCCGATCCTCATATTTGCGCCTTGGGGTGATCTTGGTTTCTTTGCATGATTTGGCTGATAAGCATACTTCTCTTGACTCTTCTTTTGATATTTATCCAATAGTTCAGCGAAGGTGATTTTTGATCTCTTACACTTGCGCTTATTTGGGCCTTTGTTTTCTTTAATTTACTTCCATCAACCATTGGATTTGCTTGTTGCCCCCCAGTCCTTGGCGTCTCCATTGTAGCTTCGATGGACTTGCCCTCAAGATTATGTTCATTACGCTCTTCAACAACTTCTTTACTTGAAAGCTTGATCCCATCACCTGCAGTTTTACCTTCTCTGTATATGGATCGGCTTGAAGCAGCCGATGTAAAAACTTTTTGCCATCGGGACCAATCGGAATAGACTGGTCATCTCTTGGTGTTTCAACAAACTTCAATCGTCCTTTTTTAATGGTCGATTTAACTATTTGACGAAACATGTTGCAATCCTCAAAATTAAGCTTGAACGAATCATGCAACTTACAAGACATTCATCCTTGGATAGATGGCTCAACATGATGATCAAGAAATTTTATGTAATTATTTTTCAGCAATAAATCAAATATTTGGTCACACATGCTTGAATTGAAGGTAAACTTATTGTTTTCTAGCCAATGTTGCTGTGTGAACGGCTTTGGAGATAAGCAAACGAATGTTTCAGATTTGGAATCTCCCCATACGGCTATGCATTGTGTTTTCCACTCTATCTCCGATGTTTTTGGATAAGATATTATATTAGCATCGGTTTTCTCAATAGAATTTAACCTTGGCTTTAAATTTCTGAAACGAAGATATTTTGAACATACATGTCTCAATTGAGACCAAGTGCAAGGCAAGTACGAAATAAGCAAAGCTACCCAACTAGATATGAACTTTATATAAAGCAACAAGGAGAGCTTTGGCTGTAATAATAAGTCATTATCGGTCTTTATAAATGGCACAATGGGTTGACCGATATGTTTCATAACAATTTTATTGATAACAAGTAAATTACCCTTCTTCATTGGTCTTTCAAACTTACTTATGAGGATTTTTCTAATAGATGCATCAACTATGAAGTTGCGACCAAATCTGAGAATAGGAAAAATTACTTGCTAGACATACCTCTTCAAATATGTTGGGAGCGCATGATGGTGCTGTGAATTGAACAATATCTTGCTCCATCTTTGGATGGCTCCCCAATGCCTTATTGATGACCCACAAGTGTAGGGGATCTATTGTAGTCCTTTCGATAAGTAAGAGTGTCGAACCCAACGAGGAGCTGAAGGAAATGAGAAGCGGTTTTCAGTAAGGTATTCTCTGCAAGCACTAAAATTATCGGTAACAGATAGTTTTGTGATAAGGTAATTTGTAATGGATAACAAGCGATGAAAGTAAATAAGGTGCAGCATGGTGGCCCAATCCTTTTTGTAGCAAAGGACAAGCCTGGACAAGTTCTTATATAGAGAAAAGCGCTCCCGAGGACACATGGGAATTATCGTCAAGCTAGTTTTCATCACGCTCATATGATTCGCATTCGTTAATTTGATAATTTGATATGTGGGTGGACCGGTGCTTGGGTACTGCCCTTTCTTGGACCAGCATCCCACTTATGATTAGCCCCTATTGCAAGCATCCACAACTACAAAAGAAGTATTAAGGTAAACCTAACCATAGCATGAAACATGTGGATCCAAATCAGCCCCTTACGAAGCAACACATAAACTAGGGTTTAAACTTCTGTCACTCTAGCAACCCATCATCTACTTATTACTTCCCAATGCCTTCCTCTAGGTACAAACAATGGTGAAGTGTCATGTAGTTGACGTTCACATAACACCACTAGAGGAAAGACAACATACATCTCATCAAAATATCGAACGAATACCAAATTCACATGACTACTTATAGCAAGACTTCTCCCTTGTCCTCATGAACAAACGTAACTACTACAAATCATATTCATGTTCAGAATCAGAGGGGTATTAATATGCATATAGGATCTGAACATATGATCTTCCACCGAATAAAGCAACTAGCATCAACTACAAGGAGTAATCAACACTACTAGTGACCCACAGGTACCAATCTGAGGTTCTGGGACAAAGATTGGATACAAGAGATGAACTAGGGTTTGAGAGGAGATGGTGTTGGTGAAGATGTTGATGGATATTGACCCCCTCCCGATGAGAGGATCAATGGTGATGAGGAAGGTGATGATTTCCCCCTCCGGGAGGGATGTTTCCCCGGCAGAACAGCTCCGCCGGAGCCCTAGATTGGTTCCACCAAGGCTCCGCCTTGAGACGGCGGTGTTTCGTCCCGAAAGCTTGCTTATGATTTTTCCAAGGTAAAAGACTTCATATAGCAGAAGATGGTCACCAGAAGGCTGCCAGGGGGCCCACGAGGCAGGGCGCACGCCCAGGGGGGTAGGGCGCGCCCCCCACCCTCGTGGACGGTGGGTGGCCCCCTCTGGTATTTCTCTCGCTCGGTATTTTTTATTAATTCCAAAAATGACTTTCATGGAGTTTCAGGACTTTTGGAGTTGTGCAAAATAGGTCTATAATATTTGCTCCTTTTCCAGCCCAGAATTCTAGCTGCCGGCATTCTCCCTCTTCATGTGAACCTTGCAAAATAAGAGAGAATGGGCATAAGTATTGTGACATAACGTGTAATAACAGCCCATATTGCAATAAATATCAATATAAAAGCATGATGCAAAATGGACGTATCAAATCCCCCAAGCTTAGACCTCGCTTGTCCTCAAGCAGAAGCCGACATCGAAAAATATGTCCACATGTTTAGAGATAGAGGTGTCGATAAAAATAAAATACGGACAAGAGGGCATCATGATCATTCTTATAACAACAACATATATATATATATTATCACATGATTTCTTATGCTAAAGTAACAATCTATTCACAATGTCAAGTATGAATCAGAAACTTCATTGAGAACCAACAACCATGATCTCGGTCATTGAAGCAATTGCAATTTATCATAACATCGGAAAGAGTCAATATATGAGCTTTTCAACAAGTCCACATACTCAACTATCATTTAGTCTTTCACAATTGCTAACACTCACGCAATACTTATGGTTATGAAGTTTTAATCGGACACAGAGAAAGATAGGGGCTTATAGTGTTGCCTCCCAAACTTCTACCTCAAGGGTAATGTCAACAATAATAGTTCATGCTAACTTACATCCAATTGGATATATATATCAAGATCTTTCCAACACGAGGTGCTTGCCAAAGGATAAAATGTAAAAAGGAAAAGTGAAGATCACCATGACTCTTGCATAATGTATAAGACAAAAAGTAAAAGATAGGCCCTTCACAGAGGGAAGCAGAGGTTGTCATGTGCTTTTATGGTTGGATGCACGAAATCTTAATGCAAAAGAACATCACTTTATATTGCCACTTGTGATATGGAACTTTATTATGCAGTCCGTCACTTTTATTGCTTCCATATCACAAGATCGTATAAAGCTTATTTTCTCCACACTAATAAGTCATACATATTTAGAGAGCAATTTTTATTGCATGCAACATGTCAACTTACTTGAAGGATCTTACTCAATCCATAGGTAGATATGGTGGACTCTCATGACAAACTGGGTTTAAGGATATTTGGAAGCACAAGTAGTATCTCTACTTGGTGCAAGGAATGTGGCTAGCATGAGGGGGAAAGGCAAGCTCAACATGTTGGATGATCCATGACAATATACTTTATTTCGGATTCAAGAAAACATAACCCATTACGTTGTCTTCCTTGTCCAACATCAACTCTTTAGCATGTCATATTTTAATGAGTGCTCACAATCATAAAATATGTCCAAGATAGTATATTTATATGTGAGAACCTCTCTTTCTTTATTACTTCCTATTAATTGCAACGATGACCAAAACTATGTTTGCCAACTCGCAACAACTTTTGTTCATCATACTCTTTATATGTGAAGTCATTACTCTCCATAAGATCAATATGATCTATTTATTTCTTTTTGTTCTTTCTTTTATTCCCTCAAGATCATAGCAAGATAACAAAGCCCTTGACTCAACACTAATCTTTATTATATATAGCTCACAGACTCGATTACATAGAAGGATCATAAGGCAAAACTCAAAACTAAATCATACCAAAAACTTTATACTACTAGATCAAGATATTACTAAAAGGAACAGACTAAGTAAAATGGTAAACATAGGAGTGCGATGGTGATTGCCAAGGGGAGTGCCCATACCCAAGTGATTATGTCTCATGTGCTGGTGAAGAAGGTGGTGATGATGATGGATAGTCGCACATCGAGCGTAGGAGCTCTTCCAATTTGCAGATAATGCCCTTGAGTGCGATGATATGATCCTTCTTGATCCTATCCTCCTTGTTGATCTCCCCGGGTTCTTCTCTCTTCATCTGCATCTTCATCAGCCAAGCATCGTTGCCTTCATTGTTGGAGGAGGGTGACGACATGATGCCTGACCTTGACAAATCTAACAGAAAACAGCTCGAAACAAAGACAGAGGATATTTGCGTGATACGGTGGTCAAAACCTTCGGGAGATTATATAATGAATTTTTACTGACTAAAAGAAGTATCGTGCAAGAAAATGGAGTCCGGAGAGCACACGAGGTGCCCACGAGGCAGGGGGCATGCCCAGGGGGTAGGGCGCGCCCTCCACCCTCGTGGACACCTCGTGTCCTTCCCGGACTACTTCTTATTTTCCTATTTTCTTAAATATTCCAAAATGGAGAAAATTGCTATTAGAACTATTTTGGAGTCATTTTACTTACCGTACCACATACCTATTCCTTTTCAGAGTCTGAAACATTCTGGAAAGTGTCCCTTTTGTATTCCTCCGGGGTTACGGTTTCAATAACATTAGTTTCAACATTTATGGGATTACCTCAGATATAATGTTTGATCCTTTGACCGTTCACCACCTTCGGATTTGTGCCTTCGAAGTTGTTGATTTACATGGCACCGGAACGATAGACCTCCTCGATAACGTAAGGGCCTTCCATTTAGAGATAAGTTTCCCTGCAAAAAATCTTAAACAAGAGTTGAAGAGCAACACATAATCACCTACATTAAACTCACGCTTTTGTATCCTTTTGTCATGCCATCTTTTAACTTTTTCCTTAAACAGTTTGGCATTATCATAGGCTTGGGTTCTCCATTCATCAAGTGAGCTAATGTCAAATAACCTCTTCTCACCAGCAAGTTTGAAATCATAATTGAGCTCTTTAATGGCCCAATATGCCTTATGTCCTAGTTCGAGAGGTAAGTGACATGCTTTTCCATAAACCATTTTATATGGAGACATACCCATAGGATTTTTATATGTAGTTCTATAAGCCCATAATGCATCATCAAGTTTCTTGGACCAATTCTTTCTAGATCTATTAACAATCTTTTGCAAAATTAATTTAAGCTCTCTATTGCTCAATTCTACTTGACCACTAGACTCTAGGTGATATGGAGATGCAATTCTATGATTAACATCATACTTAGCAAGCATTTTACGGAAAGCACCATGAATAAAATGTGAACCACCATCAGTCATTAAGTATCTAGGGACTCTGAACCTCAAAAAAATAACTTCTTTCAGCATCTTAATAGAGGTGTTATGATTAGCACTACTAGTTGGGATAGCTTCCACCCACTTAGTAACGTAATCAATAGCAACTAAAATATGTGTATACCCATTAGAGGAAGGAAACGGTCCCATATAATCAAAGCCCAACATCAAATGGTTCAATAACAAGAGAATAATTGATAGGCATTTCTTGACGTCTACTAATATTACCAATTCTTTGACATTCATCACAAGACAAGACACACTTACGGGCATCCTTGAAGAGAGTAGGCCAATAAAAACTGGATGGCAATACCTTATGTGCAGTTCTATCTCCAGCGTGGTGTCCTCCATATGCCTCGGTGTGACACTTGCGTAGGATCTGTTCCTGTTCATGCTCAGGTACACAACATCTAATAACACCATCTACTCCTTCTTTGTAAAGTTGTGGGTCATCCCAGAAGTAATGTCTTAAATCATAGAAAAACTTTTTCTTTTGCTAGTATGTGAAACTAGGTGGTATAAATTTAGCAACAATGTAGTTAGCATAATCAGCATACCATGGAGCAGTATGAGAAGCATTTATGATAGCTAATTGTTCATTAGGAAAGCTATCATCAAAAGGTAGTGGGTCATCAAGAACATTCTCTAACCTAGACAAGTTGTCTACAATGGGGTTCTCAGCTCCCTTTCTATCAATAATATGCAAATCAAATTCTTGTAGTAAAAGAACGCATCTAATAAGTCTAGGTTTAGCATCTTTCTTTTCCATAAGATATTTTTAGCAGCATGATCAGTGTGAATAGTTACTTTAGAATCAACATTATAAGGTCTGAACTTATCACAAGCAAATACAATTGCTAAAAGTTCTTTTTCAGTAGTAACATATTTTCTCTGGGCACTGTCTAGAGTTTTACTAGCATATTGAATAACATATAGTTTCTTATCAACTTTCTGTCCTAGAACAACACCTACAACATAATCACTAGCATCACACATAATTTCAAAGGGTAAATTCCAATCAGGTGACTGAACAATAGGTACAGAAATCAAAGCTTTCTTAAGTATTTCAAATGCTTCTACACAATCATCATCGAAGACAAAAGGAATATCTTTTTGTAAGAGATTAGTCAGAGGCCTAGAAAATTTAGAGAAGTCTTTAGTGAACCTCCTATAAAAACCGACATGACCAAGGAAACTTCTTATACCTTTAATGTCCTTGCGACATAACATCTTTTCAATAGCATCAACTTTAGACTTATGAACTTCAATACCTCTTTCAGAAATTTTATGCCCCGAGACAATACCTTCATTAACCATAAAGTGGCACTTCTCCCAATTCAAGACAAGACTAGTGTCTTCACATCTCTGCAAAATTCATTCAAGGTTTCTCAAGCAATCATCAAAAGAAGATCCATAAACAGAGAAATCATCCATGAAAACCTCACAAATCTTTTCACAAAAGTCAGAGAATATAGCCATCATGCATTACATAAACCAAAAGGCATACATCTATAAGAAAAAGTACTGAAAGGGCAAGTAAAAGTGGTCTTTTCTTGACCCTCTGCTGACACGGGTATTTGAGAGAAACCAGAGTAACCGTCTAGAAATAAAAAATGTGTATGTTTGGATAATATTTCTAGCATTTTATCAATAAAAGGTAAAGGGTAATGATCATTTTTAGTACCTTTATTTAATTTGCAGAAATAAATTACCATCCTATAACCTATAACAATTCTTTGTGGGATCAATTCATCTTTATCATTAGGAACGACAGTAATACCTCCCTTCTTAGGGACACAATGGACAGGACTTACCCACTGACTATCAGCAACGAGATAAATTATACCTGCCTCTAGGAGCTTTAGTATTTCCTTTCTTACCACTTCTCTCCTCTTAGGATTTAACCATCGTCGGTGATCAATAAATGGTTTGGTGTCTTTCTCCCATTTTATTTTGTGTTGACATAGACAATTTTATTTTGTGTTGACATAGAGTGGGACTAATGCCCTTAGGATCATCAAGAGTATATCCAATAGCAGCACGGTGCTTCTTCAGAGTTTTCAATAATCTCTCCTCTTCCTGCACTAAAAGGTTAGCACTTATAATAACGGGATATATCTTCTTTTCATCAAGATAAGCATATTTAAGAGTATCAGGTAATGGTTTAAGCTCAAACACGGGATCACCCTTGGGTGGTGGAGGATCCCCTAGAATTTCAACAGGTAAGTTGTGTTTCAAAATAGGTCCATGTTTAAGGAATACTTCATCTATTTCCCTTCTTTCATTCATGAACATATCATTTTCATGGTCTAGCAAATATGTTCTAAAGATCATTAGGAGGCATGGCAATAGAAGCAAGACCAATAATTTCATCCTTACTAGGCAATTCTTTATCATGGGGTTGTCTATGAAACTTAGCAAAATTAAACTCATGAGACATACCTCCCAAACCAATAGTAACAACATCCTTCTCACAATCTATCCTAGCATTAACAGTATTCAAGAAGGGTCTACCAAATATGATGGGACAAAAGCTATCTTGTGGGGAACCAAGAACAAGAAAATCGGCCGGATATTTAACTTTCCCACACAATACTTCAACATCTCTAACAATCCCAACTGGTGAAATAGTATCTCTATTGGCAAGCTTAATTGTAACATATATTTCTTCTATCTCAGCAGGTGCAGTATCATGCATAATTTCTTTATATAAGGAATGAGGTATTGCACTAGCACTAGCACCCATATCACATAAGCCATGATAATAATGATCTCCTATTTTAACAGAAATAATAGGCATGCCTACAACAGGTCTATGTTTATTTTTAGCATTGGGTCTAACAATTCTAGCAGCTTCATCACAGAAGTAAATAACATGCTCATCAATATTATCAGCCAAGAGATATTTAACCATAGCAATACTAGGTTCAACTTTAATTTGCTCAGGTGGTGTAGATGTTTTAGTATTACTCTTACGAACCATAGTTGAAGCTTTAGCATGATCCTTTATCCTAACAGGGAACGGTGGTTTCTCAATATAAGTAGTAGGAACAATATGATCATTATAAGTGATAGTCTTTTCTTAAACTATAATAGGTGCAACTACTTTTAATTCAGTAGGATGATTATATTTAAACCACTTCTCCTTAGAGAGGTCAACATGAGTAGCAAATGATTCATAGAAGGAAACTACTATCTCAGAGTCAAGTCCATATTTAGTGCTAAATTCATGAAAGACATCGGTATCCATAAAAGATTTAACACAATCAAACTTAGGGGTCATACCTGACTCCTTACCTTCGTCGAGATCCCAATCTTTAGAGTTGCATTTAATTCTTTCCAATAAATCCCATTTGAATTCAATAGTTCATCATAAAAGACCCATCACAAGAAGTATCGAGCATGGAGCGATTGTTGAGAGAAAGTCGAGCATAAATTTTTTGAATAATCATTTCTCTTGAGAGCTCATGATTGGGGCATGAATATAACATTGACTTAAGCCTCCCCAATCTTGAGCGATGCTTTCTCCTTTGCGAGGCCAAAAATTATATATATAATTACGATCACGATGAACAAGATGCATAGGATAAAACTTCTAATGAAATTCCAATTTCAATTGTTTATAGTTCCATGATCCCATATCATCACATAGCCTAAACCATGTCAATGCATCTCCCTTCAAAGATAAAGGGGAGACCTTCTTCTTGACAACATCATCGGGCATACTTGCAAGCTTAAATAATCCACAAACTACATCCACATAGATTAGGTGCAAATAGGGATGCAATGTTCCATCTCCTGTAAAAGGATTAGCTAGCAGCTTCTCTATCATACCCGAAGGAATTTCAAAGTAAACATTTTCAGCAGGTTCAGTAGGTTGATCAGCAACTCTTTGCTCTACTTGTCGGGGTGAAGATACCCCGTACAAGCCCCTGAAAGGATTATGTTCCATAGTAACAAGTGACAGTAAATTTCAGCACACTATATAAATCTTTCCTTACCAAGTTCCACTTACCAAAGGCGCTTCACTCCCCGGCAATGGCACTAGAAAAGAGTCTTGATGACCCACAAGTGTAGGGGATCTATCGTAGTCCTTTCGATAAGTAAGAGTGTCGAACCCAATGAGGAGCAGAAGGAAATGACAAGCGGTTTTCAGTAAGGTATTCTCTGCAAGCACTGAAATTATCAGTAACATATAGTTTTGTGATAAGGTAATTTGTAACGGGTAACAAGCAATGAAAGTAAATAAGGTGTAGCAAGGTGGCACAATCCTTTTTGTAGCAAAGGACAAGCCTGGACAAGTTCTTATATAGAGAAAAGCGCTCCCGAGGACACATGGGAATTATCGTCAAGCTAGTTTTCATCACACTCATATCATTCGCGTTCGTTACTTTGAGAATTTGATATGTGGGTGGACCGGTGCTTGGGTACTGACCTTTCTTGGACAAGCATCCAACTTATGATTAACCCCTATTGCAAGCATCTGCAACTACAAAAGAAGTATTAAGGTAAACCTAACCATAGCATGAAACATGTGGATCCAAATCAGCCCCTTACGAAGCAACACATAAACTAGGGTTTAATTTTCTGTCACTCTAGCAACCCATCATATACTTATTACTTCCCAATGCCTTACTCTAGGCCCAAACAATGGTGAAGTGTCATGTAGTCGACGTTCACATAACACCACTAGAGGAAAGACAACATACATCTCATCAAAATATCGGACGGATACCAAATTCACATGACTACTTATAGCAAGACTTCTCCCATGTCCTCAGGAACAAACATAACTAGTCACAAATCATATTCATGTTCAGAATCAGAGGGGTATTAATATGCATATAGGATCTGAACATATGATCTTCCACCAAATAAACCAACTAGCATCAACTACAAGGAGTAATCAACACTACTAGTGACCCACAGGTACCAATCTGAGGTTTTGGGACAAAGATTGGATACAAGAGATGAACTAGGGTTTGAGAGGAGATGGTGCTGGTGAAGATGTTGATGGAGATTGACCCCCTACCGATGAGAGGATCGATGGTGATGACGATGGTGATGATTTCCCCCTCCCGGAGGGATGTTTCCCCGACAGAACAGCTCCGCCGGAGCCCTAGATTGGTTCCGCCAAGGTTCCGCCTCGTGGCGGCGGTGTTTCGTCCCGAAAGCTTGCTTATGATTTTTTCCAGGGTAAAAGACTTCATATAGTAGAAGATGGTCACTGGAAGGCTGCCAGGGGGCCCATGAGGCACAGGGGCGCGCCCAGGGGGGTAGGGCGCGTCCCCCACCCTCGTGGATGGTGGGTGGCCCCCCTTTGGTATTTCTTCCGCTCAGTATTTTTTATTAATTCCAAAAATTACTTTTGTGGAGTTTCAGGACTTTTGGAGTTGTGCAGAATAGGTCTCTAATATTTGCTCCTTTTCCAGCACAGAATTCCAGCTGCCGGCATTCTCCCTCTTCATGTAAACCTTGTAAAATAAGAGAGAATAGACATAAGTATTGTGACATAACGTGTAATAACAGCCCATATTGCAATAAATATCAATATAAAAGCATGATGCAAAATTGCCGTATCACTTATCATCATATTTTTCTTGATTTTGTGCATCATTAGTTTGAAGATCTTTGTCCATCTAACTTTCTTCGGCTACTAGTTCTTGTTCTTGAAGCTCGTCAATTTCTATGGAACGAAACTCATAGGGCAGGAACTAGGTTCCATTAACTTCAGAAAAATCAAGTATGGATGTCTTGCTATACTTTCCATGCCCTTTCTCAACAATGTTTGCCTCTTTGGATTTGATGGATTTGGAATATATACTACTTGATTCGCTTGTTTCAACCGCAACACTTTTAGTTTCCGAATGATCATTCTTTTCACCGGTTATATCAATTGCCAAGGCTCCTTTTCTTTGAGCTAATTCCCTATCAATTCTCTCTTGGCGAAGTACTTGCACCCTATCGCGCAAAGCTTTAACTCCCCTCTCAATTTCAGCCCGCTCTAGATTAGTTTGCCCCCTAATGCTTTTAGGATCCTTCGGCAATGAAGTGTTAGTGTTGCCGAAATTTTGCAATTGTGTAGGGGGTGTATAATATGCTGGGCTACTAGGTGGAGGTGTATGCACTGCTGTATACCATATGCTCGCTCACCAATACTATCAGTTGATGAAGTTTCATCTTCCTGCAAAACTCTAGCCTTTATTGCAGCATAATCAGGAAATAACCTCTTTTCATAGTGTTCAAGGCAAAGAGCACTATTTCTCTTGTTTTGTGCCAAGGTCTTTTTTAATGCAGCCACAACTACTTCTGGAAGGGATTGCCCTGCAATACTTTCAGATTCTTTCGGCAATGATTCGTGAGTGTTGCCGAAAATATTGAAATGCGTAGAGTATGCATTATATGATACAGTATTTGATGATGGCACATTTGATCCTGTAAAATTTTCACTTATCCGGCTATGACCATGAAGATGCGGGGCCGAATTATGAACATCTACAGTTGCATACGGTGCTGAAAAATTACTAACATGAGGTCTAGCATATGATGGTTGAGAGTAACTGGCCGAATAGCTAGTAGTAGCATGGTCAATTCTCCCATCCATCGGCAAGGTTGGATTCACATATTGCAAATTAGTTGCTAATGAATATAAAGGTGAAACACTTTCTTGCATGGCATTGGAAGTTCCCACATGGGGTGTTTCAACTTGATTAACCAAACTCATCATGTTGTTCATCGGCATATGAATATGTGGGGTTGCCGATGCATGGGAGTTGGAATACATATGTTGCATGTTGCTAACATAGTAAGTATTTGAAGCATGAATATTATTTTGCATCGCCTTTGTGCATAATTACATGCATGATTGATAAAACTAGGGCTAGCCGATACATTATGCTTATTAGGTGATCTAGCAACAACATATGGATTATTTGCATCCGGCGGGCACTTTTGAAGACCCGAAACCCCACATGCCAGGGAGGTACCCCGTCAGGGCGCACGGCGGCTATGGGCTGCCCTAGGTCGACCTGATCGCCCCTAGGGCCTCGAGGTTCGCCGCCCTGCAACAAGAAGAACCGACGAAGAACGAGGAAGAAGAAGAACTAGTGTTAAGGAGAAAAAATAAAAGATAAAAGGTGATAGATGATTTGATTGATTGTGTGTTGTTCAATCGGCCGTTACCCCTTAGGTATATAAGAGGCAGCTGGACTTCCCGTGCAAGGAAAAGGCTTGGATTCACGTCCGAAACCCTAGTCAAATTCGGATTGGTTTTGTCCGAACTTTTCAAAACTGTTCGGTTTAAACTGGCTGCGCCCTGCGGGTCTTTTTTGTGGTGGTAAACGACCTCGGATGGAAACGAGTCCAAGAGCAGCCTTAACCGTTTCGACGAGACAAACAACTTTCATGTTGAACGTTTTTTCAGCAGAGGTCATATTGAGGGTCAAATAGCTCACGCAAAACATCTGTTTGCTTGCGCTACCCATCAGACATGGCGTCTGGTGGGGCGCGCCATATTTCGCCTCCTGACAGAGCTGCATTCCGATAGCTCTAAATTTTGCATACGAACTCGGATTTTGCTGATTTTTTATGTCAAGATCAATCATTTCTATGAGATGAAGACAATTCGTGTAGATCATTTTTCCATACGAGGCAGTCTTGAGGGCGTAATCAGTCGAATAGTGTTCTGGATACAAAATCTCAGTACTTCGAACATAACTTCGGCCTTAGAGATGAGACAGGATGGGTATGGCCCAAATATCAAAGTTTCTCATTTTGACGATAAGGAACTTTGTCACATTGAGCACTTTTCCATTTGAGATATTCTTAATTATCCTTTTGACCATGCCAAAATCTGGTGTCAACAGTTGCCCGTCTGCCGTCCGTTGACCATCACCGGCAAGGTATTGCCGCTCTTGTGCCACATCGCGTGCATGCCGCACTTCGACTGTATCTTGCGACGCATCCACGTGCCCCTTTTGAACACCCTAGAATTGCACTGGAAGAAATAATTGCTTAGGCCACTCAGTGTGATACCTGCAGTATTGTCGAATACAAGTTTTAGTGTACGTAGTTGGCATTTTCATAACATCTTTGGCATGTTGCAGTCACTTGTTTCACTTTTTATTAACTGTCAAATTGTAATTGCTTCACTAGGTCTGCATCCAAAAAGAAAAATAGAGCTATAAATAAAGGAATATGTTTGTGCAAGTAGACGGCCGATTGGTGTCTTACCTGGAAGTTTCTCAGGATGGGTGTAGCATATGCCGTGCTCACTATCGATGGTTGGTATGAACAAATTGATGAGAGGGTGAGATCTTGCGCTGTCAGCACTCAGTTTGGCCTCAAGGTGCTCGATCAGCTCCTGATCCGTGGGATCGAAATTGATGCCAGTCGGCAGGACCGGCCAATCCTTCTTGGACTTGCATCAGTTAATTCCAGTTATATGATACTCAATGTATGATCAATCGACTGTTTTAAGCGAATGATGAAAGATTTCGACAGATAAGTGGTACTCCAAATCTGAAGTCCAGAATACCCGAACACGCCGCCGGGATTCTTGTGTCACCTCACGCGCAGCGTGTTGTCACGTCAATTCAATGTGTGGACATGATGAATAATTTGACCGATGTATACTAGTACTGCTACTGTACTACTTACTAGTCGTATTTAGTGTCACATTTTAACCATAGGTTTAACTAACAAGTACGCACTTGAAGCCTAATATATATATATATATATATATATATATATATATATATATATATATATATATATATATATATATGGCTTCTGCACAGCATCTCCATCATCATTATGAGTACATCCTACGTAGGTGAGTTAGGATGCACTTGATCCCAAAAAGGTATCTATCCTTCAAACCAGAGGAGTGCTTCAAACTAACAACAGTACATAATATCCAACAAAAGAGGGTCATGCTACAGCAGCAGAATACATGGCTCAGTCTAGATATCAGTATGAATCAAGTTGTGCATATTTGTTGTTGGCATGAACCACATCGCCGGATGTCGGGTTTGCAAAAGCTATCCATCGCATGGAAGCTTGATGCCTTTCACACACTGAAGATTATCTAGCAACAAGCTGTGTCGACGAATCTCTGGATATGGTGATTCATGAAACCCACGGTATGATGTGTAAACACAGTCCCCCCTGGCGAATGGAAGTTGTATATCATGGTAATCATCACCGGTGATATGATTGATGATTGGTTGGATGATCAGATAATTAAGCCCGAGAAACATAGAGTGGTTGCCGAGGTTGTAAACCCGCCTCCAGTTGAATACACCTGGCCCAATGGAGCTGGGATGTTTCTCGAACACGAAGCAGCCATAGCCATCAATGTCACGAACGCCCCAGGCATTGCACTGCATGTGGTTTGATGTAATAGTTTGGTCAATTTGGTACGTGTGAATGAGCATCAAATGACCGCCGTCAGCTGAATGAGCGATAAACCACCACCCATCGGCTGGTATGATTCCAAGTCCTGGAATCATGAAGGCCAGCGCATTTGCGTCTGCTGCAACAATTCAAATTGGAGACCAAAAGGACAAAAATAAACAATCATGTTCAGAGTATGTGTGTTATTAAGATTATTATAACAGTGACACATATCATAGACAGAGAATTGCAATGTCGTGGTCATAATCATGCCCCAAGTTAAAAAAATAAGCCAATGGATTTCATATTCTAGCAATATGTCATGGTTCAAACATCATGTAACAATGAGAAGAAAACAGCTATGACAGGGCCTACTCATATTCTACCATAGCACTTACTACTGTTCTCATATCAAGTCTAAGCAATAACATGCATTGTTATAAAAATCTTGGAAATGAGAGTAACACATAGCAATCATGAGGTTATGCTCATAATATCTATTCTAACAATCATTAGATGCCAATTTTTCTCATATCAACTCTGACAATAACATGTGTGGTCATAAAAATCTAGGAAATGAGAGGAACATATAACAATGATGTGTTTATAGACATACTATCTATTCTAAATTTGTAACAATGAACAAGCAGTCGTATTCATAAGGTAAAGATGAGATGAGATAGAACAATTACACGATGATAGATTCCACTAGTATAGGCAGGCAATCTATGTGTTGACCGCGTAAACGCTGCCATCATGCACTATAGCATCAGACAAAAAGGTTGCCTCAACAGGATTGACGATGATCCATTACCATGTATGGTGACCGGATTCCAGATAGACTAATCCCATATTGAACAAGGCAATGAGGTTGTAATCCATGTAGTCTTCTGATGGTGTGGGCACTTTGCAGATTACAACTTTCAGCAAATAGAGGTTGAGCCAAAAGCTTGATGCATCTCGCGCCTAGTAGGCAGGAGTGTCCGGCGGGCTATGAGGCTCGATGGCATTCATGCCCGCCCAGTAGTGGCCGCGCATGAAGGACAGGTGGACGGGTAGTGGTAGCATGTCAAGGGGCACCATGACAACCTCCATAGGACCGTCAAGTCGGTGTCTGGACCACCTGCGAGGATCGAGCATCAGCAAGCAGGGTGTCTTGAAAAGAGCTGGCCGGTTGCAGACGAGTAGACGGTACAAAGACACCGAGCATGCGGCCAGACGGACGGTGCTGAGTAGGTCCATACGATTACAGATCTGCTCCAAGAGAACATCGGGGAGGGTATTCCAATCGCGGCTCTATGTGTCAATCGGTTCTTCCATTGGGGTTTTCGGTGCCTGCGAGCCAGCGGGGAAGTGGATTCGGGCGGGCGAGCGAAGAAGCTTCTCCTTGTGTTGCCGAGCAGTGAGCGGGGGGATATGGTACGTGCGAGCTACCAAGAAAGATGGCACGAGCGGGCGAGCAGTGAGTGGGGGGGGATGGTGTGCGGCCGACGATGGGGAAGAGAGGAGGAAGAAGAAGAGAGGAGGAAGAAGAGTGAAAGACGTGGAATAAAGTGCATTAAATCTCAATTCTACTAGTACTACTACCAGGATATACCGTCCTTCGGAGTGTAAATAGTTACACTAATGACATGTGGGCTACCTCAAGAGGGTCCATATGTCAGTTATTGGAGGAGAGAGGTGCGTAGGCGTATTTGCGGAAGCATGCTCTACTGGCAAACATGATAGCAGTACTGGGTAAGGCTGATTTAGTAACACCAACACGCTGGTTCAACTTATTAAGTGTCCCATCTGCTGCAGCGTGTATTGTCACTTCACTGTGAAGACTAGTTGAATAGTTCTCTCTGACTGAGATGGGGAATAATGGATCGCGAATACTTCCTATCTACAGTATCCCTATGCCTCTACGCTAAATTCACTCATTTTGCTCCGTACGTAGTCACTTGTTGAAATCTCTAGAAAGACAAATACTCCATATTTGTGAACAGAGGGAGGGTTTTACTCCTTATTTGGGAACAGAGGGAGTATCACCATATGGAGGGAACAGAGGAAGCTTGAAATATGAACATGTCAATGGGAGGGAGTAAAAGCCTCATGCATGCATGCATGCAACATGCAACACTCACACATACACATGGACGCATGCAACATGGACGCACGCAACAATCACGCACCCATGCGGCACACAACACACGACTCAACACACACGCTCACACTCAAGTGCTCAACCTACTCCCTACGTCCGTCAAAAACTGTACATTTGGAGATTTACACATTGACCAGGGCATAATTAACGCCCAAAAGTAGCAGACTTATGTGTGCATGCGACCATTGAGAGAAGAAGATTAAATGAAGGTTGTTGCATGCTGTAATTAAGGATAGACATGTAGCCTATACCTAGAGCACAAGTTGGTGCATTAGTCAATCAATATCGATTTAGATTAACGGCTAAATGCATTGGAAGTGTAGATGTACACTCTTTGTTTTTTAGCCGATGTACACTCTTTGTTGGAAGACCGAGGGAGTACACGTGCATGCACTCACATACAAAGCCAGGGTGATTCGCGCCCAAGGGTTGGACTCCTGTTGCACCTGCGTAAGGTTTTGTTTAACTAATTTCTTTGATCTGCCAACTGACAGGTGGGACCCAGAAACCAGGTGACAATTTAACCAGTCAACAAAGTGCCACGTCGACTATGTGGCCGGTCAGTAGGGTGCAATACAGTGCTCTATAATGAGCTAGTGATCGTATAATCACCGCAAAATTATATATAGTGACTGTAAAGAGCGTACTGTTACATACTTTGACAGCTAGTGTATTTTTCTCGTTTCAAATTAAGCCATATTAACCGGAAAGGACACAGTATGGACTAGTACTAGTACGGCTTTGATGTGTCCCGTCAACTCGCCGAATGAGGAGAAGCTTGCTTACTACGCCTCTCCCTCACCCACGTGCGCGGTGGCTCGTAGGACGAGGAGAGGGTTTTGACTATAGCACCCTCTCCCTCTCCCTCACCCTCACCCTCGCCCTCGCCCTCGCGGTGGACGTACAACAGTTCAATCGGTGTCAGATTGCTAGAAGCATATTGTATTGTAGTATCATCATTGTTGGACCTTCCGAAGAGGCAGAGAGCCAAGTGCAAGGTTCACACGAGTACAAACTATTGAACCTCCCGAAGAGGCAAAGAGCCAATCACAAGGCTTTATAGGAGTTGTCGTCCTAGTAGGAGTATACTGCAACTATAGCAAACGATGCTACTGTATGATGCCGCCACATCACCTATATCCAAAGTTGTGCCACCTTTTTTTTCCAAAGAGCGTGTGGAGCCCGTGCAACAACCACACAAGTTGCACGTACACATAACACATTTCCTATTAATAAATTCTAAAGGACAAATGCATGTATGCCACACAAGTTCATCTCCAATTCATGTGATAAATTTGTGCACGACTAGTCTACACATATTCACAACGCTACCGTTCACAATTTACCATACTCCACTTACACGTTATAGATAGGCTACATGTCCTACTCCAGGTTCCAGTCCCAAATGTTCTTCATGGATGGCATGATCCATAGATGGGCTACACGGGAATCATTGTTGCAGCTTTCTAGTCCGGTTCCACATGATGGAGACTCACCCAAGCTGAAGCGGCATAAATCAGGGATAGCGTGTCCCAGCATGTCGTTCATCCGGTAGTGCGCACTGAAGAAACAACAACAACCATGCTTCATGAACGGCAGGCCTTCGGTGTCGTGCACGGAAGGTGGCATTCGCTTCACAATGGGGTAGCTGTCCCCAATGAAAAGCGAGTACTCTCCAAGAGTGTTCCTCAGCACCCACGTAGCATCACGGGGGTCGAACTCGGCGCTATTCATCTAGTACACGCGGCATCTTAGATCTGGACACGTGGTGACATACATAGTCAAGGTCCATGCATAATAATGTTGTGCTCAAATATGGTGGTCAGTAATACTATGCAGCAAATAGTACTACTCCGGTATAGAGGAAATAAAATAATTGGCTTATTATATATAGCCACTCTTGGCTACATGGATGAGATAGTAAGACCTGGAAAAACAAAAGTGGTGGCAGCTACTAGGTTCAAGTCTTAAAGGGCCTAGCTAGCTATACGCGTCCTCGAAGGTAAAAAGTACTCCTACTAGTACTAGCAAGTAGTACAACAATGAAAGAGAAGGCGAGAGGGTTAAAAAATATAATACTAAATGGAATACCTGGGTAGATGGTGACGGTCCGATCATGGTAGATTGTGTGACCATGTTGCACATCAGTGGTACCATGGGTAACGACTGCTAAGATAGTTGATCCCAATATGCCAAAGTCAGCTACAAGGTTCTAGGTTAGACCGAATCACGGATGCAAATGCACATCCAGGATCGCCGATCTTATTTTGATCGGGGGATGACTGGTCCCTGCAAAATAATGGAGTACCGTTAGGGATGCAAATGATGGTTTGTGCATTCCGTTTGTAATCTCCCGTACCACGGGATGGCAACTAGATGAAACAAGTCCCCTGGATTGTCACCGCGAAGATGCGGCCTAGATGGTGCACGACGTCTTCGAACATGTAGGGGTACAAATCTGCCGCTGCCAACATGCGCCAGCCTATGCCGTTACTACCTCTTGCATTGATGGCAACCCTTATGTCGAACACCGCGATGAGATAGTAATCGTCGTAGCCGCGCTGCTTTGTTGGTGGGTCCGCAATTTCTATCTTCTTCAATCTGATGTAGGCATCATCATACGTATTCAAGCCCAGCCAGTCCGGAAGGCCAATCCCAATGGTGAAGAAGGGGTCTACGGGAACGGCCGTATTGTTGTGGATGTTGTGAAAAATGATGGTGGTATTTGGCCGGAGGTATGCAAGCCAATCTTCTTTGGCACCGACCCAGACCTATATATAAGACGGTGGGCAGTGGAGAAATTATGTGATGGAAATGGAATAACTAAGTACTACATGATCAAACTCCATGACTGACCTGCTCATTGGACAAAATTTGACTACCTCTCAACATCGGCAACTCTTGTGGAGTCAACGTGCAACCATGGCCAGGGAGCGGTGAACTGTTCGAAGGATTGTCCCATATAAGAACCTTCTCCTCGAGGACGCATGGAAGACCAACAAGCATGGCCTTTTCCCAAGCATGTTTAAGCACCATCTTGAAAAAATTGGTGCAGGAAGCACTGAGTCTTGCGGCGGTGAGGATTCCGGAGCAGCGTGTGATTTCTCCTAGAGGATCATCGTCCAAGGTCTCCCAACCCCGACGAGGAGGGGAACCGCCTGGCGAATCCATGGGAGCAGTGACGAATTGCCTTCTCTTAGGGGGGAGGGGAACTGGCGAGGAGGAGATAAGAGCGTAGTAACCATAGGGCCTCGTCCCTTCCAACTGTAGATTGTTCCTTAGCAAAGGGGTGAGGCTATTATTTACTACATACTCATACTGTAGCAGTACTAATACTACTTTCTCAACTAGTAGTGCGATATGCTGTACTTCTAGTATAGTGCACCAGTTTTGAACTCTTGAATCTCAGTGCCAAGGAGTTACAGTTGGAAGTGGAGGGTACTACTGTTTGCTAGAACCATCGCTGTACTATCAATGCAGAGAAAGTACACCTGCGTAGTGGGTGCTCTCGGTGCTCTATTCAAGCGCATAGCTGGCCTACTCAGCCCCTCCTCTCACGCACACACTAGCATCCTGTTTATCAGCGGCGGTTACTGCGGGGCAGAACATTTGAGTTATTTGATACAACAAGACTTGGCTTTTTGCTTCCATTTGTGGAGGTGTAATGGGTCTCGTCAAACTTTCTTAGTAGTTCCTTCTTTATGAATGAGATGAGGCAAAGCTTTTGCCTCCGGTTAAAAAAATCACGTCAAGAGGAATTTCTTTTATAGAGCCGATAATGGAGTGAAGTCCATGCGTGCAATGCCGCAAGCTACAGAGTAGTAGAGTACTAGTAGCACTTTACGTACAAAGCCATCTTGCACAATTCGCAATGCCCCACCAGGCTTTTCCGGCTCCTCGGGCTTAATTGGGAGGTGCTAGTTAAAATATGCTACTAGCTGATGAGTAAGCTGCAAGCAAGGTGCGGCTAGGTCAAGCACGCGAGCCACGAGATGATGGGAAGGAAAACCCGTTCACGTGGCTAGGCTATCCAGTGCACCCAGATTGTGGTGCCACACGTCCGTTCGACTTCAAAACTCAACCTACCCGTGTAAAATATTGGCTCACAGCGAAGTTACTATTTTAAAAAAAGGCCGCCATGCGTTCGGCCAGGATCGAACCCACAAAACGAGGTATACACTCCCGCAACCACTAGTAGTACTCGTTGGAGTACTTCGCAACCTAGAATCGCCTTTTGTCGCTAGTAGTACATTGTTCCTTACAAGAAACCACTAATAATGCCAAGAAACCACTAATAATGCCAAGAAACTACTACCACTTGCATACGTGGCAGACTTAAGATAAGACTACCTTATCAACCATTATACATGCCCTTACCAACCAGCCCTACCAAGAAACGACTACTCTACAAAGTGTCGTTATAGGCATGTTTCAACCCATGTTGCCCCTTAAGTCAACACCTTCTATTTGACCGAGAAGTTAGGCGTTATGACTTGTGGGACCTACATGTCAGTGTGCACAAAAATCCCCGAGTGACCTCCTACCTCCGGACCGTCCACCTAGTCATCCTCGGCCATGGGACGCAGCTACCGCCGCCGGCAGAAGGCGAGGTCAAAGCCGCCGGCAGTGCGGAGCCCATCTTGCAGCAGCCCGGATGCCAGCTCCGTCCAGCGCTCGCGGCCGCTAGCTAGCCAAGATAGCTACGTCCAGCTGCTTGTCTGCAAGGTTTGCTAGCTAGATTGGCATGGCAGCGCGGCGGCTTGCTCACACGCGCCGCACTAAGGCCATCCATCTGGTTCAAGCGAAGGCCAGCGCGGTGGCTTGCTCGCTCGTGAGTCACGCTCGGGCTAGCCTGCCAACCCGTGCGGAGGCCAGCGTGGCGTCCGGCCCGTCCGGCGGAGCGGCGGCCAACTCGCTCATCACCGGCACCACCGACAAACACGCATCAGTACTGTTTGAAGTAATGTTCAGGAAAAATAATGATTTGAGGGGGAATAACAGGATAGAAGGTCAGATGTGGGTCCCTCGCGTCAAGGGTCAAACAAAATGTGTTGGTTTAAGCTGCCTCGTCAGCACGGATGTGTGGGCCAACCCTGTCATAAGCGGGTTTAAACGATCCTAATCGGCACTAGGTAGTAGTTTTTGGCATGGATTAAGAAATTTTGGGTATGTTTTTGCTATTTTTTGTCCAATAGTTTCTTCCTAGGCCTGGCTGAAAGTGGTAGTTTTTTGTTAAATACTCGACATATTGTAAGTAGGAGTGAAAGTTAAGCTTTGGAAGCCAATAAGCAAGGCTAGTTACATAGTGCATATGTGTATGTGATTGAAAGTAAATATCAACCATGAGTGAATAATATCTTGATGGAAAACTCGAACTATGGAAATGCTAGGATTTTTTTTTTGCATGGTTGGAAATACTAGAATGTTCATGTGTGTTGCAACGGATCATAATTAGATAATACTTATTCACAAACTCGATACAAAACACTCTAATTTTGATATACATATATCACTAGAGATATATTATGTTTCAATCAGAATATATTCCTTGGGCTGTTTTGGTGAGGTGAGGGAGGGATGTGGTTGATTTTAAGATACTAATTATGGTTTTTCTGCAAATTGGTAGAGACGTGGGATGTCGATGAGAAAAGGAAACAACTTACCTCACAGTCGTTAGATGTAGATCTAATGGTCAGAAATGATGGATGGCAGACACACCATCATCACCAATTTAGTCTTCTGTAGGAGTACTAGCAAGATGTCCATGCATTGCACGAAACATCAAGATGCATTTTTTTTATAAAACACTTGTTGTGATTGACCCATGCAGGAGTAATCCCATGTGTAAAACCTAATGATATCTCGAGAAATAGGAGATAAGGTGAAGAGGAGAGGGGCGTGGTGGTGATTGGTGGTCGGACTGAGCGAAGGCATGGGGATGGACGACGCCGGCAGCGGCCACCAGGCCAATTTCTTCCAGAGGCTTCCTTTTTTAATTGCTCAACAATGAGGTTGTTGGAGATAAGGGTGAACGAGGGAAGGCGTTGTCTGCAAATGTGGAGAGAGGTGCGGGTATCTTTTAGTTTAATTTCCATCCGTTAGATATAGATCGGATGGTCTATATTGCAAGATGGCACGCGTACCATCATCACCAACTCAGTTTTTTATAAGAGAAGAAATATAAGTATGGAGATACAAATGTATTATCGATACTTGTTTCTGTAAACTAGGATCTACATTCTATTCAATGCATCAACATGTGGGGCCTTAGCACAATGACTTCTCGACTGTGTAAAACAAAGGATTTCCCGTTGCCGATAAGGAGGGGGTGATGGTGGCGCGCTTTTGGCTTGCTATAGTCCTAGTAGCCATACTAGGTGGTCTAAGCACGTGTAGATTTATTCCTTTTCACGTCTCGTGTTCGCCGTAGTGCCACGACTGTTGGTGAATAGACTGTAAGTTATTCACGGGGAAACCCTTGTTGAGTGTGTTTGCGAGAGAGAGAGAGAGAGAGAGAGAGAGAGAGAGAGAGAGAGAGTGTGTGTGTGTGCATGTGTGATATGTCTAGAGACGGAGGCAATGATAAGAGATTCTTTGTGTCTATGTGTGTGGAGGATAGAGAGATACATGTACATGGGGCTTTGTGTTGTGTAACATGGAGACACATATACATAATCAGAGAGTGAGTGTGTGAGATACACATGCAGACATGGGGAGAGATGAGGATCCAGATAAATGGGTGTTTGTGCGTGCATGTGTGTGTTTGTGCGCACGTTTGTGTGTGAGAGGGAGTGTGTGCATGTGGAGTAGAGAGACCACTAATGATGTAAACCTAGTATAAGGGAAGGGGGAATGGTGTGACATGTGTAGTAACCGGATAGCATGGGTGCAGGCGGGGGGAGCAGACTATTTGGAAGAGACATCAAATGTGTGTGGGAGAGGGGTGTGAGAGCGAGAGAGAGAGAACTAGCGACGGAGAGAGAGAGGAAGAGAGGGGGAGAGAGAAGGGTCGTTTGTGTCCATAAATGGCGTATAGATAGGGATACAATGTTGATGTTTTTCGAAATTGGCCTATGTACGGAGACACAAGGGAAGTGAGTCATCATGTGCGTGTGATAGGGACTTCATGAGAGATCTATAATAGATGGTGTAGAGAACAACGTGCGAGATTGAGAACGATGATACATTAGGGAGCTATGGAAAGAGTCAAGGCATATATATATATACAAGGAAGGAGCTGGGGCGGGTCCACATGTGGGAGAGATAGAAAGAGGAGAGTGGTGCACAAGGAGACAAAGTGTGCTTGTTTGCAGTGGGGGTGGTGTGTGAGGTGAGTGTGCGAGAACCACATAACTAGGGAGATAAAGGTTTGGGGGCGACGTTTTGTGTGTATGGGAAAGATACACTCTACATAGTGTGTGTGCTTGGGAAAGAGAGATGCCGGGAGACCTAGAGAGTGGGGGAAGAGATGTGTGCATGCCCGAGAGACAAAGTGATAGAGACCTATATTGGGGTCCAAACTTTAGAAGAGAGAGGGGTGTTAATGTGCTCGTGTGTTCGTGTCTGGGGGAGAGAACGACTTGTGTGTGGGGGGGGGATGGGGGTTGGCTTGAGATAAAGAGTGAGGTGTCTATATTTGAGGGACTTTAGCGGAATTGAGATATATATGGTCAATAGTGTGTGCACTCATGGTTGATCAATTTGTTTCATAGTTTGTACTATGAGATAACGATACTTTTGAACATTCGTGATATACCTTGATGTACCAAAATTACATACCTAAGATTGGAATTCTGGAATTCGACTCCATCATTAGCTTTTGTATTTCATTTAAACGGAGGTCCATTTTTTAAGCCAGGATTTCGTGATTTCAAGTTCATATATCAAACCTAGAGATATACACATATGAGCATGTTCAAACTTTATAATCATCCACTTTATTCATACACATACACATTTTTGCTTTTGTCATCATATTTAGGATAAACACATTTGGAATTTCATTTGAATTGGACCGTATGATGGTATTTTTTTGTACTAGCTCAATGATCCATATTTGAATTGAATGGACAATCTAAGTTTCGAGTTGGAGACATTGATTTTCAAAACTTGCACTTTTTTTGCGTGCAAAACAAACAAATTCTTGGCCATGATATCATAGTCGGCCGTACAAGAGCAGAATATAGTTTCAAGCGCCAAAAGCTTTCAAACTTCCCGCTCACATCGAAATATCTCGCGCCCGAAAGTTTAGCCCGGCGATATTCCTGTTTTACCCCTTCCACATGAACAGAGAAGGGTTGCTTTGTTAATTCCATTGTTTCCCCTCTTTTCCCCCAACACTCTTCCCCCAGAGCCCCTCCCCTTCCCCTCCCCGACCCCCAACCACGGCAAGCAGCCGAATCTAGTCCTCCGCTGTAGAGGTGGACCTCACACCCCGCCGGATCTACCTTCCGTACCTTGGAACCCCCAACTGCCAACTCACCACTTCACCGGAGCCTCTTCAGCGACTGGCTTGTCCACCGCTCTAGATCTCCTTGACCGCCATCATGGTCCACTGCATCGAATCTGCTTAACCGGCGCCCTCGTCCACCATAGTGTAGGCCCTTCACTTACTCCCTCGTCCGCCCCATCGCTGGCCCTTCATACAAGCCCTCGTCCGCCGCAACAGATCCGCCTCACCGAAAGCACTGTACACCGCGCCCACCAAAGCCTTCATCCACTGCACCGGACCCGCTCCACGGACGCCATATTCAACTCCACCGGCCCTGCTTTACCGATGCCGCAACCTCATCAGGTTATTTTGATTTGTACTTCTTTGATTTTTCTCTTCTTTATCGTGCAACTGTTCACTTGCCACAGATGAGCTTTCTTGTATGTCGACAGGTGCTGTAACCGAAGCACCGGAGCCGCTTCAGCGACGGTGACAGCCAGCCCAAACTCAACCACAACACGAGCACCATCGATGATCCTTAGCTATCAAGTATAACAACGATACCCATATGCCACCGAGAATCAGGTACTATTATCCAACAGCCGGCGCCTACGTTCACTTTCTTAGCATAAGCACCGCACCTTTGAATTTCTTCAGGGCATCATTCAATTTTTCATGAGACGTGTTATTCTGCTTGCACCTGTAGGGCCATACTTCTGGCAGTGAACATGTTACATGTGTTAAATTACATACCAATGCACATATAGTTAATATGCTTTAGTTTTGTCCTAAGTATTACTATACTTCCTTGATATCACTACCTACTATTTTACTTCTTGCATGCTATAATTATGACAATGGTGTTATTCTGATGCCACATGTTGGTTTCATTAGGCCGCTTCATGTTCTTTATGCTTAATTACACATCAGCAAACTAGCATGTAGTTCCGATGCTCTTTGTTTGTTTTACCCTACATTTTCTGATACTAGCTATTACATCACTGCTCCGAGCCTCTGTTCATTACTTTTTTTGTGTTTTCTTGATCTTCCCAAGTTGCATGACTAATTTGATGCTTCTATTAATTATGGAGCTGCCAACCCCATCAAGCAAAATATTTGTTCTTTTGGGGCTGGCACCTCGAACAAGCATAAAAATAGAGGAAAGCAGATATATTGTCGTGTATGCACACACCCTTCTTTCATTAGTTTAGATGAACCATTGAAGATCAATTCAAACTAGTGCATGCGATTAAAATTAATTTTACCTAAATAGAGGGTGCAGAATAAACTACAACAACTAGATTTGCAACCACAGGATGCTGACGATGTCTTCAAAGAACATTGCAATAGCAGCGAGGCTTCACAACAACATATGGTAAGCCAGTGTGTTTTAGTACATGCAAAATGTAATGCGAGTGGGCTACTTTCTTGGCTTGTGCCGTCAACCTATAATGCTACAAAATTACAAATAGTTCAGTTGTCTGCTTTGCTGTATTGCTTGATTCGAATGCTTGTTTGTTACTTGTTACGCTATACCTGACTTGGAAAATATGTTAGCAGTGCCTGTTGTACTATCGTAAAGAAATGCATGCCTAGTTCATTTGAGTCCTTAACTTTTCCTCTGAACTTCATCACAGGACTGTCTTCGTAGTTTATATGAGGCCACACTATTAAGTGCTTTCTCAGATTATTTCAACTGCTTCGATGCCTTGGCAACTTCAATATAGCGGTGGTACACTCTCTTTCAACTAGGGATGTTAACTGGGTCCCGTTTAATCCCGATTAAAGTCCACTAGTGGTATGATAGTTCAAAAGAGTTTTTGTTTTTTGAGGAAACTAGGGAGCTAGCAAAAACTAACTAGATGGGACTGGCGGATGTCGTTTATTTGCCACTTAAATCCCTAGTTTCATCTTACCATTTTAATTTCTTTTTGGCTGATGCTGCTTCGAACCATTTAAATATAGTTTGCCATGCTCGGCAATAATTCGTATGTCGTTTACCATGTAAGCTTACTGTCTGGATCATGCGATAACTATCTCTTAAGTCTAGAGGAAACCTTTCAGGATGCCGTTCACACTAGGACACAATGTACAACCCCAGAATCTATTTGTGGAAGCAGTGCACCATCCATGTTACCAGATGGTAGCAGTTCAGAGGCAACACCGTCGGAGAGCAGTCTGAGCACATATATTATAGTTCTTGAGGCTCTACTAGAGGCAGAAAGAGATGGTGTGGCTACCATGAATGAGGTAATCTTGATCTTGAGGCTGGAAATTATGCAATTAGCGACACACATTATTCAAGCAACCCAAGAATTGGAGGAAGTAAGAATGTTGCATTTGAAGACGGAGGAGGTCATGTTGTTTCTACTATCTGAAGCCCAGGGTAATCCCGGTTCTTCTTTAGATACCAGTTGAAATTGTCATTAAATTGTTGTACTTGCATGTTGTCTCATGTCTCTAAATGGATTATGTTGTAAGACCCCCTATGTTGTCCATGTGTTGTAATGATCCGAATTTTTTAGGCGAGGTAATCCTCAGTACTTGTATGATTAATATAAGGTGAACTGTTTTTCGTGTGAGCATATTGTACTAGATGAAATAACTGTTTAACTCAATGTGTATCCAACCTACTGAATTCGAAGATCACGACATTTCTAAATCATAATCATATATAAAGGTGGAATAAATCTTTGTTGTGGTTTTGAAGAAATAAATAACAAAACATAGAATTATCTATGAATATTTGTAATCGAATACAAATTGGATTTGAATTTAGTTGCCAAGGCCCAGGGCAAATGGGAGTGCTAATTCTCCCAAGTTTTGAATGAAGCGGCTAAACACCCACTTTAATTTGTTGGCTGCCCGAAGCAAGTGTTTGCGAGATGGAAATTACTGTCTACCCCTGACACTTGACATCCTTATCGACCGGATTTACACTGTTGTCGATAGGGGTAGACTAGTAACTTCAATCAGACGTGACACGACGGCCTCTGAGCCCATTCACACACGATGGGTGCCAAACCTGGGCGGCTAAACACATTTGATTGAAGCTCGTCCGAAAGATATGAGTCTCTCCCTCCATTTCCCCATTCATACATGGTGGGCGGGAAAACAAACTCTCCTCGTCCGAAATCGATGTAGGCTAATATTTTTAATAGGGGCAGATGTGTAACTTCCCTCAGACGTGACACAACCGCCCTACATGTCATCCCCGTTCATACAACATGGGCGCGAACCGTGGGCAGCAAAACACCCTCTCCTCGCCCAAAATCATTACCGACAAATATTTGGGAGATGCGAGATTACCGTCCTATCCCCAACCGATGTGATGTCCGAAATTTTAAACGAGGGATAAGTTCGTAACTTTCCCACATTTCAGACAAGCGTGTCCCAGAGTTTGAGATCCCCCTCCCCCTCCATTTCCCCATTCATACACTATCGGTGCCACAACAACCTCCCCACTGCGGCCAGCCTCCTCTATCCGCCACCCCATCCTCCACCTTGCCGGAGCCTTTACCCCTACCCTGTCGTCCACTGCAAGAGATGGACATCTCTCATCCACGGCGTCGTACCAGGATCCTTTCATCGCATCCTCTCGCTTCATCGGCGCCGTCATCCACCTTGTCATTGTCGCTCCTATGACCGCCTTGTCAACGACAATAGGATTTATCTCCCGACCTGGCCATCTGCCGTCTAAAGTCTTCTTCCCCGCCGCCGACAGCCATCGCACCCGCAGCACCCTCAACATATCATCAGAGGCCTACATGGCGTTGCAAGAGAGGTGGTACTCTTCCATATGTACTTAAGTTATTGATCTCACCCGGAAAATAGATGGTAAATTCTTTACTGTACTTTTCTTATCCGTACCAAATCGTAGTGGCTAGTTGAAAGCAAACATTGGTTGCGAACTAGCTTTCTCCGGTTTGCACCTTCAGATCCACCATGGCACGATCACTATACTCGTAAAGCTTATGATTTCCCCCCTTTATATTCACTACCATCATCGTAGGTGCTTCGCGTCATGCTAGCACTGCTCCTCAAGACCTCAACCCAAAGCTTACGTGTTGAAATATGAATCTGATACGATGCTCATATCACTAAAACAGAGAATGTTTAATTGGTCACCTAATGTTCCTATATTTGTTTGAAAAAGCATGTGCGCCACCCACTGCTCCAGCTAGTTCCACTTTCCTAATTTTACTCTTGATGCTTAGGGTTTTCCCCTTTTATCTACTCTATTATGATCTGCGTAGGTGCTTTCTAGCATTACTCCACCCTTCAAGCTAAAAAACACAACACTAAAAATTCGAAAGCTTAGTTGTTCAAGTATGATTGTGATATAATACTGATATTAGTTAACACACACATTTAATTGGTTAGCTAAAGGTCCCACTTGAGTTTCCAAATGCATGTCGCGACATATAGGGAGACAGCAGAATTGCATTTCTTTGTCACTTGTTGACTGTACTTTCTTGTCCATACCAAATCTTAGTTGTTATTTCAAAGCAAACATCGGCTGCTAACTACCCTTTGCGCAGTTTGCAGCTTAAGATATGCCATCTGATAACCCACAAGTGTAGGGGATCGCAACAGTTTTTGATAAGTAAGAGTGTCGAACCCAACGAGGAGCTAAAGGTAGAATAAATATTCCATCAAGTTGTATCGACCACCGATACAACTCTACGCACGCTTGACGTTCGCTTTACCTAGAGCAAGTATGAAACTAGAAGTACTTTGTAGGTGTGATAGGATAGGTTTGCAAGATAATAAAGAGCACGTAAATAAAAGCTAGGGGCTGTTCAAATAAAGATGCAAGAAAGTAAATATAGCGAGTGTGGAAAAGTGGTGGTAGGAGTTATGGAATTTTCCCTAAGCAATTGACTATGTTACTAGACCGGTAATCACTATTGCAATTCTATTTGAGGGAGAGGCATAAGCTAACTTACTTTCTCTACTTGGATCATATGCACTTATGATTGGAACTCTAGCAAGCATCCACAACTACTAAAGATTCATTAAGGTAAAACCCAACCATAGCATTAAAGCATCAAGTCCCCTTTTATCCCATACACAACAATCCCCTTACTCGGGTTTGTGTTTCAATCACTCACGCAACCCACTATAAACGAATCATGAACGCATTGCAACACCCTACAACGGGAATCCCTCACGCTTGCGCGACACGAAGGGCACCATAGGACAGCACCAATAATAAAACATGCAACTCAAACCAATCATAGCAATTCATCAATCACCGGTAGGACAATAGAAATCTACTCAGACATCATAGGATGGCAACACATCATTGGATAATAATATGAAGCATAAAGCACCATATTCAAGTAGAGGGTACAACGGGTTGCGGGAGAGTGGACCACTGGATATAGAAGGGGGAAGGTGATGGAGATATTGGTGAAGATGACGGCGGTGTTGGGAAGATCCCGGTGATGATGATGGCCCCCGGCAGCGCTCCGGCGCCACCGGAAGCAAGGGGGAGAGAGGGCCCCTTCTTCTTCTTCCTTGACCTCCTCCCTAGATGGGAGAAGGGTTTCCCCTCTGGTCCTTGGCTCCCATGGCTTGGGAGGGGCGAGAGCCCCTCCGAGATTGGATCTATCTCTCTGTTTTTGCGTTCTGTGATTCTGCCCCTTCACCGTTTCCTTTATATCTGGAGATCCGTAACTCCGATTGGGGTGAATCTTTCGCCCAGATTTTTCTCGTAAAATTAGCTTTCTTGCGGCAAAAGAAGGGCATCAACCGCCTTACGGGTGGCCCAAGAGAATCCAGGGCGCGCCCCCTATCTCGTGGCCACCTCGAACACTGTTTCGCGTTGATTCTTCCTCCGGAAAATCCCAAATATTCCAAAATAATTCTACATCTGTTTTTATCCCGTTTGGATTCCGTTTGATATTGGTTTTCTGCGAAACATAAAACATGCAACAGACAGGAACTGACACTGGGCACTGGATCAATATCTTAGTCCCAAAAATAATATAAAAAGTTGCCAAAAGTATATGAAAGTTGAAGAATATTGGCATGGAACAATAAAAATTATAGATACGACGGAGACGTATCAGCATCCCCAAGCTTAATTCCTGCTCGTCCTCGAGTAGGTAAATGATAAAAAAAGATAATTTTTGATGTGGAATGCTACCTAGCATAATCTTGATCATATGTCTAATCATGGCATGAATATTAAGACACGAGTGATTCAAAGCAATAGTCTATCATTTGACATAAAAACGATAATACTTTGAGCATACTAATAAAGCAATCATGTCTTTTCAAAACAACAATGCCAAAGCAATCCCTACAAAATCATATAGTTTGGCCATGCTTCATTTTCTTCACACAAAAAGCTCCCATCATGCACAACCCCGATGATGAGCCGAGCAATTGGTTCATACTTTTTAACGCGCTTCAGCTTTTTCAACCCTCACGCAATACATGAGCGCAAGCCATGGATATAGCACTATAGGTGGAATAGAATATAATGATGAGGTTATGTGGAGAAGACAAAAAGGGAGAAAGTCTCACATCGATGCAGCTAATCAACGGGCTATGGAGATGCCCATCAATTGACATCAATGTGAGGAGTAGGGATTGCCATGCAACAGATGCACTAAGAGCTATAAATGTATGAAAGCTCAATAAAATAAACTAAGTGGGCGTGCATCCAACTTGCTTGCTCATGAAGACCTAGGGCATTTGAGGAAGCCCATCGTTGGAATATACAAGCCAAGTTCTATAATGAAAATTCCCACTAGTATATGAAAGTGACAACATAGGAGACAAACTATATGAAGAACATGGTGCTACTTTGAAGCACAAGTGTGGAAAAAGGATAGTAACATTGCTCCTTTTTATTTTTTTATTTTTTTCCTTATTTTTTCTTTTTTTTATGGGGCAATGCTCTATAATGATGATCACTCAATATTACAACTCGATACTAGAACAAGATATGACTCTATATGAATGCTTCCGGCGGTGTACCGGGATGTGCAATGATCTAGCGTAGCAATGACATAAAAACGGACAAGCCATGAAAACATCATGCTAGCTATCTTACGATCATGCAAAGCAATATGACAATAAATGCTCAAGTCATGTATATGATGATGATGAAAGTTGCATGGCAATATATCTCGGAATGGCTATGGAAATGCCATGATAGGTAGATATGGTGGCTGTTTTGAGGAAGATATAATGAGGCTTATGTGTGATAGAGCGTATCATATCACGGGGTTTGGATGCACCGGCGAAGTTTGCACCAACTCTAAAAGTGAGAAAGGGCAATGCACGGTACCGAAGAGGCTAGCAATGATGGAAAGGTAAAAGCGCGTATAATCCATGGACTGACATTAGTCATAAATTAATCATATACTTATTGCAAAAGTTTATTAGCCCTCGAAGCAAAGTACTACTACGCATACCCCTAGGGGGATAGATTGGTAGGAAAAGACCATCGCTCGTCCCCGACTACCACTCATAAGGAAGGCAATCAAAGAAACACCACATGCTTCAAATTTGTCATACAACGGTTACCATACGTGCATGCTACGGGACTTGCAAACCTCAACACAAGTGTCTCTACAATCCACAACCACCCACTAGCATGATTGTAATATCAACATCTTTATATCGCAAAACTATTGCAAGGAATCAAACATATCATATTTAGCGATCTACAAGTTTATGTAGGATTTTATGACTAACCATGTGAATGACCAATTCCTATCATCTCTCTAAATTGATATAAGTGAAGCAAGAGAGTTTAATTCTTTCTAAAAAGATATGCCCATGCTCTAACAAATATAAGTGAAGCAAAGAGCATTCTACAAATGGCGGTTTTCTATGTGGAGAGAAACAGGCAATCCAGACTTCAAATGATATTAGTGAAGCGCATGAAGCATTCTATAAAGCCATACTCAAAAGATTTAAGTTAAGTGCAATGAGCATTCTATAAATCAACCAAGGACTATCTCATACCAGCATGGTGCATAAAATAAAAATGAAAATTAAATTCAAAAGACGCTCCAAGACTTGCACATAATGCATAAACGAAACAAATACGAAAACATACCGATACTTGTTGAAGAAAGAGGGGATGCCTTCCGGGGCACCCCCAAGCTTAGACGCTCGAGTCTCCTTAAATATTTACTTGGCGTGCCTTAGGCATCCCCAAGCTTGAGCTCTTGCCTCTCTTCCTTTTCCTCATATCGAAACCTCCTCGTTTAGACACTTCATCCACACAAAACTTCAACAAAAAACTCGGTAAGATCCGTTAGTATAATAAAGCAAATCACTACTCTAAGTACTGTTGCAAACCAATTCATATTTTTTTTGCATTGTGTATACTGTAATATAACTTTTTAATGGCTTAGTCCACTAATATAAATTGATAATTTCATCAAAACAAACAAACTATGCATCAAAAACATAATCTGTCAAAAACAAAACAATCTGTAGCAATCTGAACATCCACCATACTTCTGGTACCCCAAAAATTGTACCAACATTAGGAAAAATAAACAAGTTGTATAGAAAGACAGTGCAAAAGGAATCAGAACCAATTGACGTTTCAGCTAAAAATTTAAAATCGCGCACTACAGCCAATGTTTCTGTCCTGCACCATACAAACCAACAAGCATTGCAAACATCCGAAAGGCAAACCTTGGCACATTATTTTTATAAAACAATAGAATTATACAAGGGGATAATTATTTTTGTTGAAAAGTTTCTGTAGTCAAGATTCACAAAGTTTCCGTGAGCATGAACAAAGTTCAAGGCTAGCTCCCGCTTCAACATTGCTTGTCTTTCTTACTTTCACTTTCCTTTTTGAAAAGTTTTTAGGTTCCCCTCTTTATTTTTTTGTTTTTAAACTATATGAAATCACACAACAGAAATAAATGACTGTCTAAAACTTCCGGGTTGTCTCCCTGGCAGCGCTTTCTTTAAAGCCATTAAGCTAGGCATTTAGTGCTCAAGTAATGAATCCACCCGGATCCCAAGGTATATCAAAGCCAATTTTAATTAACAATGATTTGTAATTTAGTATTGAGCACAAAGTAACATATATCATGCAACAACGAAGTCTAACTCTCTTCCTATGCATCGGCATGTCATAAAAGAACAATTCATGCACACATAGTAAAGGCCAATGCATAGTATAAACAGTTTCTTGCAATTTTATCGTATTGGAAACATAGAGAGGTGGAGATATAGTTCCTCTCTCATAATAATTGCAAGTAGGAGCAGCAAGCACATGCATATTACATTCATCAAAATCATCATGTGCAATGGTAAGATGCAACCCATCAATATAATCCTTAATAAGCACAAACTTCTCTGATATAGTGTAGCAGGGAGAATTCAAAAAGATAATAGGACTATCATGCGTGGGTGCAATAGCAACAATTTCATGTTTAACATAAGGAACTATAGTAAGTTCATCTCCATAAGCATAATTCATATTGGCATCTTGGCCACAAGCATAGCAAGCATCATCAAAAAGGGGTAATTCAAGAGAATCAACGGGATCATAACAATCATCATAGCAATCATCCTTCGGTAAGCACGAAGGGAAATTAAACAGTGTATGGGATATAGAGTTACTCTCATCAGAAGGTGGGCACGGGTGATCAATCAGCTCTTCCTCCTTTTGTTCTTCGCTCTCCTCCTCATCTTTTTCATCCAATGAGCTCACAGTTTCATCAATTTCTTCTTCCATAGCTTCCTGCAAAATATTAGTCTCTTCTTGGACAGCGGAGAAGACCTCAATATATGGTTTAACATAGGCATTAGAAGCATAATTATCATAACAATATTCAAGTATGGCAAAGTTTTCAGATTTGTAGAGAGTAGCATCATACTTTTCAATCAAAGAAGCAATTTCATAAGCACCCTTAAAAGTAACAAATTCTTCAATTTGTTGAACATCATAGTAATTATAAACACCTTTAGCATATGAAGATACAATCCCATTATCAAACTCATATTGGTAGGGAAGGTGTTTCTTAGGGTTTTCAGAAAAACAAGTAACATCATATATTTCACATAAATTCCAAGCATAGCATTGCAAACGTTGAATTTGATCCCATAATAGTTTCCCTTTTTCAGATATATGGTGTCGCACATAATAGGCATGCTCATCTAAAGATTTTCCCTCAACTAAGTTAGTGGGGGTTTCAGCATGAGCACATAGGGATCAAAGACAATCCAAGTAAAAAGCTTCAGGAGTGCGATAGATTTTGAGTGGTTCTTCAACCATTGGTGTAGTAGGTACAACTAAATTTTTTGGTATTTTGCGTTTCCTACCCATAACTAAAGATAGAAAACAACTAATAGCAGCAAATAAAAATTACGTAGTGATAAAGCAAACAAGCACACATGAGAATATTCACCCCACGCTATGACTCCCTGGCAATAGCGCTAGAAAAAGGTCTTGATAACCCACAAGTGTAGGGGATCGCAACAGTTTTCGATAAGTAAGAGTGTCGAACCCAACGAGGAGCTAAAGGTAGAATAAATATTCCCTCAAGTTCTATCGACCACCGATACAACTCTACGACGCTTGACGTTCGCTTTACCTAGAACAAGTATGAAACTAGAAGTACTTTGTAGGTGTGATAGGATAGGTTTGCAAGATAATAAAGAGCATGTAAATAAAAGGTAGGGGCTGTTTAAATAAAGATGCAAGAAAGTAAATATAGCGAGTGTGGAAAAGTGGTGGTAGGAGTTGTGGAATTGTCCCTAAGCAATTGACTATGTTACTAGACCGATAATCACTATTGCAATTCTATTTGAGGGAGAGGCATAAGCTAACATACTTTCCCTACTTGGATCATATGCACTTATGATTGGAACTCTAGCAAGCATCTGCAACTACTAAAGATTCATTAGGGTAAAACCCAACCATAGCATTAAAGCATCAAGTCCCCTTTTATCCCATACGCAACAATCCCCTTACTCGGGTTTGTGTTTCAGTCACTCACGCAACCCACTATAAACGAATCATGAACGCATTGCAACACCCTACAGCGGGAATCCCTCACGCTTGCGCGACACGGTGGGCACCATAGGACAGCACCAATAATAAAACATGCAACTCAAACCAATCATAGCAATTCATCAATCACCGGTAGGACAATAGAAATCTACTCAGACATCATAGGATGGCAACACATCATTGGATAATAATATGAAGCATAAAGCACCATGTTCAAGTAGAGGGTACAGCGGGTTGTGGGAGAGTGAACCACTGGGTATAGAAGGGGGAAGGTGTTGGAGATGTTAGTGAAGATGACGGCGGTGTTGGTGAAGATCACGGTGATGATGATGGCCCCCGGCAGCGCTCCGGAGCCACCGGAAGCAAGGGGGAGAGAGGGCCCCTTCGTATTCTTCCTTGACCTCCTCCCTAGATGGGAGAAGGGTTTTCCCTCTGGTCCTTGGCTCCCATGGCTTGGGAGGGGCGAGAGCCCCTCCGAGATTGGATCTATCTCTCTGTTTTTGCGTTCTGTGATTCTGCCCCTTCACTGTTTCCTTTATATCTGGAAATCCATAACTCCGATTGGGGTGAATCTTTTGCCCATATGTTTCTCGTAAAATTAGCTTTCTTGCAGCAAAAGAATGGCATCAACCGCCTTACGGGTGGCCCACGAGAGTCCAGCGTGCGCCCAGGGGGGAGGGCACGCCCCCCTGTCTCGTGGCCACCTCGGACACTGTTTCACATTGATTCTTCCTCCGGAAAATCCCAAATATTCCAAAATAATTCTCCGTCCGTTTTTATCCCGTTTGGATTCCGATTGATATTGGTTTTCTGTGAAACATAAAGCATGCAACAGACAGGAACTGGCACTGGGCACTGGATCAATATGTTAGTCCCAAAAATAATATAAAAAGTTTCCAAAAGTATATGAAAGTTGAAGAATATTGGCATGGAACAATCGAAAATTATAGATACGACGGAGACGTATCACCATCCCACTGCCACGGTCAACACTATACTTATCATGCTTACGGTTTCCCCATTTTATGATGACCACGATCCGCCTACATGGTTCGTGGTAATAGCACTGCTCCACCCGTCGAGCTAAACAAGCTTAGTTGTACAAATTCAAATATGATATTATGCTGATATTAGTAAAACTGAGAGATGTTTAATCGGTCGGCTAAATGTTCCTACTTTAGTTTCGAAATACATGTGAGCCACATATGGAGAGACCAGAAGGAATAGTATTTCTCTATGTGCTCTGGTTCATCATGGGTGGCCAACCGACATTGTATAGAAAGACTTGTAATATCTTCAATCTACTTGCTCTTCTGCTCTTCTTTAAGATGATCCTCTTCTCTTGCGGTCGACTAGTCTGGTCGAGTTGTTCTCCCTTAGTATATTTTGAATCTGTCAGGTCAGGTCGACTTGTTCTTCTTTACTATATGTTGAAGTTGTCATCTGCGAAGTGTCATCACTTCTAGAGCTCTCATCAAGATTTTGCTACTGTAAAATTTGACTTTAGTCCAGATTAGTAAACGTATCTTATTTCTTTCGTAGTTTGAGTTTTGTTTCTCCGTTTGATTTGATTCTTTTTGCAAACCGGAGTTCTTCAGTTGAACTTTCTAGTTAGATCTCTTATTTGGGTTTTACCTGTTCTTCTAGTTGAGTGCTTATTGTGCGCTTTGTTTGTTTACGATAGAACACCCAGAGTGTGAAGCGTGCTACTACGAGTCCCTAGGTTTTGCAGATCATCAGCAAGGCAAGTAACACTTTGATCATATCTCTTTACTACCCAGTTTTATTGCATTATATCAACCCTCAAACATTGGTTGGTTAGGATCTGTTTAATATGTGGCTTTTGGGAAGTAGTTGATGAGGTAGAACCTATTGTCCTGTTTATTATCAAACCTTTGGGAGTTACTTCTATGTTATGCTTATATTGCTATGCTATGCTCGTAGACGTGGTTTGGGTGAGTGTATCCATGACAGATGTGAGTTTTGTTAATTAATGGTGAACTTATGGTGGCTACTTTAATACACATCTAGGTGGATTGCTAGAGGCACCCTGGAGTACCCAGTGGTTGTCAGGGCACCTGGAGAATCCAGTGTTGTCCTAGGATATCCCGGAGTACCCGTGTGATCATCCTACGATTCGCCACCCAGGCTCAAAGGGATCATAAGATTATTCATGCTAAAAACTTCCGTGTGAAGCTACAAGCTATTATGGGCTCTAGCATAGTTGAGTATGTTGCATGACCTCTTTGAGTGGTGGGCTAGCAGATGTAGGGGAAAGTAGGTGTAACTGTCCATCCAGAGTAAAGAGTTATTGTTTCTGAAAGACTGTGTCTCGAATCTTTTATCATGGATGTGTTCGAGTCTTGTGGGGAAAAGTGTGCAAACCTCCGCAGAGTGTACAAACTAATCATGGTTAGCCGTGTCCTCGATTATGGACATCTCGAGTATCTGGATCTTGGATTATCATGTTGATCTCATCACTCTAAATTAATTTGATTGGGTTAAGGATGATGTTTAATTGGGATTGAGTTGGAGGAACCTTCTCAATGTTTAACAACCACCATGATAGTTAAATAAATTTTATTCCTTTGTTGTAGGGAAAAATTGGCTTTATGCAAAACTGTAACCATAGAGCTTTCCCCCAGCCATATATGCATGTAGTGATAGCTTTCATCTGTTCATTACTCTATGTGTTACATTGCCAGCATATTCCATGTGCTGACCCGTTTCGGGCTGCAACATATCATGTTGCAGACTTTTCAGACGACGAGTAAGGAGCCATAGGTCGTTGTTGTTCACTCAGCTATGCCGTTGGAGTTAATGGACTCACTTTATCTTCCAAGCCTTCCGCTGTTATCATTTTAGATAGCCTTAAGCCATATTATTGTAATAAGTTCTCTTTTGAGACATATGATGTAATAAGTGTGTGATTGCTACTCTGTTATAAATCCTCAAGTACTGTGCGTGTCAGCATTACCGATCCAGGGATGACACTGATGCACAAAGACTAGACTGTTTGAGGTCTGGTCGCTACATCTCCACATAAGCAAATTTCTTCTCTTGAATTATAATGGGAGCAGACTCAACAAAATAACTATCATGTGAGGCATAATCCAATTGAAAATTAAAATCAAGATGACAAGTGTCACGGTAATCATTATTCTTTATAGCATACATGGCATCACAATAATCATCATAGATAGCAACTTTGTTCTCATAATCAATTGGAACCTCTTCCATAATAGTGGATTCATCACTAAATAAAGTCATGACCTCTCCAAATCCACTTTTATCAATATTGTAATAAGATTCAACACCCTCCAAAATAGTGGGATCATTACTTCCTAAAGTTGACATTCTTCCAAACCCACTTTCATCAATATAATCATCATAAATAGGAGGCATGCTTTCATCATAATAAGTTTGCCAATCAAGACTTGGGGCATAAAAAATATCATCTTCATCAAGCATAGCATCCCCAAGCTTGTGGCTTTGCATATCATTAGCACCATGGATATTCAAGGAATTCATACTAACAACATTGCAATCATGCTCATCATTCAAAGATTTAGTGCCAAGCATTTTAATGCATTCTTCTTCTAACACTTTGGCACAATTTTCCTTTCCATCATTTTCACAAAAGACATTAAAAAGATGAAGCATATGAGACAACCTCAATTCCATTGTTTTTTGTAGTTTTCTTTTATAGACTATACTAGTGATAAAACAAGAAACTAAAAGATTCGATTGCAAGATCTAAAGATATACCTTCAAGCACCAACCTCCCCGGCAACGGCGCCAGAAAAGAGCTCGATGTCTACTACGCAACCATCTTCTTGTAGACGTTATTGGGCCTCCAAGTGCAGAACTTTGTAGGACATTGGCAAATTTCCCTCAAGTGGATGACCTAAGGTTTATCAATCCGTGGGATGCATAGGATGAAGATGGTCTCTCTCAAACAACCCTGCAATCAAATAACAAAGAGTCTCTTGTGTCCTCAACACACCCAATACAATGGTAAATTGTATAGGTGCACTAGTTCAGTGAAGAGATGGTGATACAAGTGCAATATGGATGGTAGATATAGGTTTTTGTAATCTGAAAATATAAAAACAGCAAGGTAGCAAGCGATAAAAGTGAGCATAAACGGTATTGCAATGCTTCGAAACAAGGCCTAGGGTTCATACTTTCACTAGTGAAAGTTCTCTCAACAATGATAACATAAATAGATCATAAAAAATCCCTCAATGTGCAACAAAGAGTCACTCCAAAGTCGCTAATAGCAGAGAACAAACGAAGAGATTATTGTAGGGTACGAAACCACCTCAAAGTTATTCTTTCTGATCAATCCATTGGGCTATTCCTATAAGTGTCACAAACAGCCCTAGAGTTTGTAGTAAAATAACACCTTAAGACACACATCAACCAAAACCCTAATGTCACCTAGATACTCCAATGTCACCTCAAGTATTCATGGGTATGATTATATGATATGCATCACACAATCTCAGATTCATTTATTCAAACCAACACAAAGAACTTCAAAGAGTGCCCCAAAGTTTCTACCAGAGAGTCAAGAGGAAAACGTGTGTCAACCCCTATGCATAAGTTCACAAGGTCACTGAACCTGCAAGTTGATCACCAAAACATACATCAAGTAGATCACATGAATATCCCATTGTCACCACAGGTAAGCACATGCAAGACATACATCAAGTGTTCTCAAATATTTAAAGACTCAATATGATAAGATAACTTCAAAGGGAAAACCCAATCCATTACAAGAAGGTAGAGGGGGAGAAACATCATAAGATACAACTATAATAGCAAAGCTCGCAGTACATCAAGATCGTGCCAAATCAAGAACACGAGAGAGAGACAGAGAGAGAGAGAGAGAGAGAGAGAGAGAGAGAGATCTAACACATAGCTACTGGTACATACCCTCAGCCCCGAGGGTGAACTACTCCCTCCTCGTCACGGAGAGCGCCGGGACGATGAAGATGGCCACCAGTGATGGATCCCCCTCCGACAGGGTGCCGGAGCAGGGTCTCGATTAGTTTTTGGTGGCTACAGAGGCTTGCGGTGGCGGAACTCTCGATCTAGGTTATTTTCTGGAGGTTTCTGTATTTATAGGAGGGTTTGGTGTCGATAACAAGTAAGGGGGGCCCACGAGGCACAGGGGAGCACCCTAGGGGGTGGGGCGCCCTCCACCCTCGTGGGCCCCACGGGACTCTTCTCCGGTAACTTTTCGTTCCAGTATTTTTTATATTTTCCAGAAAAATCTCCGTTGATTTTCAGCGTATTCCGAGAACTTCTATTTTTGCACAAAAACAACACCACGGTAGTTCTGCTGAAAACACGTCAGTCCAGGTTAGCTCTAACCAAATCATACAAAAAGCATGTAAAAATATTTTAAACATGGCATGAATACATAAAAAATTATAGATACGTTGGAGACATATCAAGCCCCCAAACTTGCCTTCAATGACGACGTTGTATCCGGTTTCATGTCTTCGGCTTTGCAAGGCAGGTTCCCCATTGTACTTCGTATATTTCAGCTTTTACATTAAATACCATATCCTTCAACTTCTGTGCCGCTGTCGCCTCGGCCTCCACACATCGAGCGAATATGAAGGGTCTGAGCGTTTTTACAGGCAACCCCTTGACCAAGTAGGGAAGGCGTCTATTAAAGAGATTGAATCTCATATGCCATCTCTCACCAGACGAAAAATCCTTAGAGCTCTCCATAGGAAACCATTCAAACATGGTTGGTGCTCCTAGTTCTTCCTCGCGCCCCCACGACCCTCAAAAAGGTGATTGGGAGAGCTGCTCGGTATCCAAGCCCAGTTGACCAAGCTTCAGACACAGGGATATCTTCCTCCCCCAGATCTAGTCCCTGTTCGGGCGGGATTAACTTCCATAAATGGTGAAGCCCTGGCGGAGAAGTTCCCCAATCCTACTAAAGGGGAGAGGGTGTGCTTTGTTTCCTTACTCTTGAGAGGTGTGGGATTTTCGATTCACCCTTTCCTTAGAGGTCTCCTGGAGTATTACGGCCTCCAACTGCACAATCTCACGCCTGGCTCCATCCTGCACATCGCAGGCTTCGTTGCTCTTTGCGAGTTGTTCCTAGGTTGCGAGGCCCATTTCGAGTTATGGAGGAAATTTTCATGCCTCGTCCCCCGCTCCCAAAAGGGATCCATATTTGAGGTGGGCGGCACCGAAGTGTGGTGCATAGCCAAAACAGGATACCTATCCGGCACTCCGAAGAAGGCATCTGAAGAGTGGCCCTTGGAGTGGTTCTACATTGAAGATGTCGTTCTCCTAGACCCAATCCGGCAAGGCCTTCCCGGATTTTCCACTGCTCCTTTAAAGAAGCGCACCAGTTGGCGTCCCCGAAGCTTTGAAGAAGAAGACAGTGCAGAGATTAAGAGGCTAGTGAGTAAGATCAGAATACTCGCCCACTCCGGACAGTCTATAGTCGAGGTAATGGCGATTTCAGTAACACGACGCGTTCAGCCACTCCAATCCAGAGGGCTTCCCATGTGGCATTTCAACGGGGAGGACGATGCATCACACTATGGGTGCAAGGGTCCGGCCGATTTTGCCGCTTTGGCCGCCATGTTAGCTTACCTTTTAAAATGGGAAAAGGAAGACTTCACTCGCCTGAAGTGCTGAGAAGGTTTCTCCATGTATAATCCCATTGACTGGGTGAGTTTTTTTTATCATAGGCCTCACTCAATCTTTTTCCTTAATTATGGTTAGTCAAACTTAATCCGGCTACCTTTAAGAGGAATGGAGAAAGGTCATCGCGGGGATCTACAGCCATGCTCCGCAGCCGGAGAACCACAATCGAGACCTTGATCCTGGATTTGAAGAGGATCCAGATATATTTATAGAATTTAAGGAGGGAGTCTTTTATTAGACAAGCTACGACAGCACGGAAGTGGCCATTATAGCTGATTACCCTGGCCTTCTCCCCTCCTCCCATGTAAGTACCTAGGAGACATCCCTTCAAAAAGAGTTTTCCCGTTGCTACTCACCCACCGCACTACATCGTGCTCCCAAGGGGCGACGCTCGCACCATCGCACTGCAGCAAAGGCGTCCTCTAAGAAGATGACGCCTGCACAGGGCAATTCTTCGAAAAGAAAGGAAAATGATGACACTGTCGGGCCGTCTCCCTCATCAAAGAGGTATAATTCTTTAACACGCACTCAGTGGATAGATCGGCTAGTGATGTTTCCTGTTGTGTCATATCGTAGGAGGAGCGTACGCCAGACTATATCCGGAGACCTGGCCGTCCAGGCACAGGCTAATCCGGCCCCAGACCCTACCACAAGGACTGGGGTTGGCGCGACCGCCATGTCGGATTGTCATCTCCCCGAGGATTCGGATAATGTATCTGTCACCAACTCCGAAGTGGAGAGTGCGATGAATCACCGGTGGCAGAGAAGTCTATGCGCGACCCAAATTTTACCGAGGAGGCATTCAACGCTCTCAGCTCAGTGGATGCTTACATCCGAGCTACTCAGAATGGACTTGCTGGAACCACTCACCAGCTTTCAAAGGATATGCGGGTAAGGAGTTTTTGTGCAGATTCAACAATCATATGCCAGTAGCCCCCGAGTCTTGAAGTAGTTGGCCCAACTGATTTAAGGGTCGTTATATCATCAGGTACTCACAGAGAAAATAACACACTATCCAAAGAGCTAGAAGAATGCCGAACCAAGCTAACTATTGCCACCGCCGAACTGGAAAATTTAAAGAAATCCAAGGAGGCACCTGATGGTAAGCACAATAGTAGCCCGGAAATAAGATTCCGTGCCTACAATTATATTTCTTAAATATGCATCATTTTGTTGGTAGGCTCGACAGATCAGCTGGAGGAGAGGCTAAGGGTCGCTCAGGCGGACAAACAACATGCCGAAGGGCAAGAAGCCACTGGTCAACGTGTATTAACATGGACCATTAATGAGAAGAACAAACTACATGATGCAAATATCAAGCAAGTTGAAGAACTGAAGGACGTAAGAGCCCAACTATCGGATGCCTTGAAGGAGAACAAAAAGCTAAAAGGCGGCATATTCAGTATGCTCTTTAACCTGACTTTCACATGATCCCATGATGGAAAGTTTTACAAGTTTGTTTCTGTAGGTGTGCTGACTGGACGTCCCGAGGGAGAAGTGTCTGGATTTCAAGGCCACCTGCTGCAAGAGCTGTCCAAAGTGCATGAGCGAGCTTGGAAAGCAATGAGGAACATGGCTAAGGCTTTATGGCCCTCTGATTCTCCTCCAGGAAGTATGGAGGAGCTCATGAATTTATTCAAGGGAGCTCGTCGCTGTTTTGAGCTATGGAAGATATCAGCATGTCGGGAAGGCGCACAAGAGGCCTGAGCCATGGTGAAAATGCGGTACACCAAACTTGATATGAATCATATGGCCTAGGTCGGACCTCGGGGATCAGATGGTCAAGAAATTCCTGTTAGCTTAGTGTACGACCAAGTAAAGATAGCCGCTAAGTTTTCTCAACGGGATTGTAAACTAGACAACCTGTTAGATGGTCTAGAGGAAGAAGAAGTTTTTGAGTCCAAGTAGCAATGTACTTTCATTGGCAAACTTATCTCCAGCCGAATTGTAAAACGATTGTCATGGCAGATTTTCTCCTTCGACCTCCGAAACCCAAGGTTTGGAGTGTTTCCGAATACCATACCGTTGGTAAACACCAAAGTATGTTCAGAAACCAGGCAGTCCGGTCATAGTTACTTGAACGGACAAGTGTATTCGGGGAGTTATGTTAATTACATTTAATCGTAAGAAACATCTTCCAGATAGAATAGTTCCGCTAAAGGTTCTTCTCCTTGGGCTAGCATGCGTTTTTGTGCATGCCGAAGCTGTGATGCTAAAAATCACAGTACAGGTTATAATTTGGGGGATTATATTGTAGCAAGGGCAGTTCATCTTTTTTCCGCCGACCGATTATTCCCTTAAGAATGCTAGCTTTCGGCTTCACCTGTCTGAGGTACACGTCTGGATAACCCGGCTGTAACAATCGCAGAGGTGCTCCATTTATGCCCTAGCCGAACAAGCCAGAATGTAGGGCATAACCACAGGAGCCAGGCACCCAGCTTGGCAAAAACTGAAGTCATAAGGGTGCATATAATGGCGAAGAAAAGACATATATGAGCAGACAACACACATATACGGTGAGCTTGATGCTCAAAAAATAATAATGATAATAAGCTTCTATGAAAAGAAGCCCCTAGGTATTATGAGGTATATACATTTAATGATGTATTCCCCTCAAGTGTGCTATTTATTCGAACACTAGCTAGAAGTCGTATAAAAATGAAAAAAAGTGAGAGGGAGAAAAGAAGGAACGAAGAAAAAGGTATAAGTGTGAACTTAGGCGTAGAATCTTCGGAGCCAGGTAGCGTTCCATGGGTTTGGTTCCAAGCGATTATTTGAAGTGTTGCCAAGGTGATAGGCTCCTCTAGTGAGAACTTCATCTATAATGAAGGGACCCTCCCATTTGGGCTTGAGGTTGTCCTTTTTCTTCTCTAGTAGGCGTAGAACGAGTTCACCGACACTATAAGTCTTTGCCCGTACTTCCCTACTTTGATATCGCCGAGCTTGTTGTTGATAGAATGCGAAACGGGCCTTTGTGACATCGCGCCCCTCCTCCAAGCCATACAGATCGTCCTTCCAGTCAAGCTCGGCCTCTCTCTCTCTTCGTACATGCGCACTCGAGGTGAGTCATGAATAATGTCGCAAGGCAAAACTGCCTCCACGCCGTACACCATGAAAAAGGTGTATATCTGATCGTGCGATTGGGCGTGGTCCACAGCCCCCAGAGTACAGAATTGAGTTCTTCAACTCAGTGCTTGTCTGATTCTTGCAGAGATCGCACTAGTCTGGGTTTGATGACGCTCATTATCAGGCCGTTAGCCCGTTCGACCTAACCGTTTGTCTGAGGGTGATATACAGAGGCATAATCAAGCTTGATGCCCAAATTAGCGCACCAGGTTTTCACCTCATCGGCCGTAAAGTTAGAACCGTTATTAGTAATGATAATGTGTGTGTCGGAGATATACCCCGCGGTATGACCTGGCCGGAAGTATGACCCGGCCGGACTTGGCGCTTCACCGATGACCCGCCGGAGGACTGGCGACTCACGGGTCTGGCGGCTCACTGGTCAGATGACTAATGGATGACCCTGACGGCGGGTCACATAGAATACTAGGCCCAAGGCCCAGTAGGCCAGCTCATATTATGGTGGGCCGACTTAAGACAGAAGGCATGAGGAATATTTCCTTTACGATGAAGCAAGGCCCGTACTTGTATCCGACTTGTAATAGAGAATAAGTTAGTTCTAACCCTAATAGGACTCTACATGTAAGCCGCCCCTTCAACTTATATAAGGAGGGGCAGGGCACCCCAATAGGGAGAGGCAACAAGAAACAATATCTAGGGCTAGACACAAGGAGGAGAACCGGCTTACGGCGACTCCCTCATGATCATAATGAAACCTAGCCTCAAACAGCATGTAGGGTTTTTATCGGATGATGTTTCCCGGGGCCCGAAGCTGTCTAAATCCTCGTCTTGTGTGTTGCAGCTCTCGATTCCGCTCAATCCCTCTCAAGCTACCACATAGATGCATTGGCCTCGCGACTAAGTCCTCACACTAAGGACATCTGACGTGTTAATTCCACGACAGTGTGGGACACCATAACGGTGTACGACACCGGATATGAAGTCTATAACCGGTCTGGCTTCGGCCGTTTTGACTGGTTTGGCTTCTTTCCACTTAGTGAACTTGTCGACCATAACCAGTAAATATTTATTCTTATGTCTTCCCCCTTTAAGGGGTCCGACCATGTCTAGCCCCCAGACCGCAAAAGGCCAAGTAATGGGAATTGTTTGTAGGGCAGTGGGCGGCATATGGCTTTGATTGGCGAAAAGTTGGCATCCAACGGAGTGCTGTACGAGGTCTTGTGCGTCTGCTCGGGCCGTGGGCCAAAAGAAACCCGTATGAAAGGCCTTACTTACAAGGGCCCGAGCTGCAGCGTGATGGCCACCAAGACCGGCATGTGTTTCAGCCAAGAGCTATCGTCCCTCTTCTTCGGAGATACATCTTTGAAGTACTCCGGTGGTACTTTTCTTGTATAGTTCCGCTTCGTGAACTTTGTAGGCCTTCGAGCGTCGAACAATACGACGGGCCTCGGTCTGATCATCAGGGAGCTCGTTCCTAGTAAGGTAGGCGAGGAAAGGTTCAGTCCACGGGGCAATTACATACATGATTTCATGGGCTGATGGTGTTATTTCGGTGCCCGAACCCCCGATTATATCGGAACTGTGTTCAGAGTCTGGGGGTATGGTTGGCTCCGGACCAGTGTTGCCACTCTCATCCTGCCACACCACGGATGGCTTGAAGAGCCTCTCCACAAAGGTGTTAGGTGGGACGGGGTCGCATTTAGCGCCCATGCAAGCAAGGATGTCCGCGGCTTGATTACTCTCTTGAGCCACATGATGAAACTTGAGCCCCTCAAACCGAGCTGATATTTCGAGTACGGCGTTGCGGTAAGCCGCCATCTTCAGATCTTTTGCGTCAAATTCTCCGTTTATTTGGGATATTGCAAGGTTTGAATCCTCACGCACCTCCAGGCGTTGTATGCCCATGGAGACGGCCATCCGGAGACCGTGCAATAGGGCCTCGTATTCGGCTGCATTGTTGGAGTCTGTATACAGTATTTGGAGCACACAGCGGACTGTGTCTCCTGTGGGGGATGTCAAGACAATGCCAGCCCCGAGTCCGGCTAGCATTTTAGAGCCATCGAAGTGCATCACCCAGTTGGAATATGTGTCATACTCTTTAGGGAGTTCGGCCTCTGTCCATTCGGCGACGAAGTCGGCCAACACCTAAGATTTAATAGCTCGACGTGGCTTGTAAGTTATTTCAAATGGTAAGACCTCAATGACCCATTTGGCAATCCGGCCAGTGACATCCAGTTGTTTATGATATCATTGAGTGGTACTTCAGAGGCCACCGTGATCGAGCACTCTTGGAAGTAGTGTCGCAGCTTGCGAGATGCCATAAAGACCGCATATGCTATCTTTTGATAATGCGGGTATCGGGACTTGCATGGTTTAAGGACCGTCGATCCGTAATATACTGGTTTTTGGAGTGGGAATTTATGTCCCTCTTCATCTTGTTCAACGACGAGCACCGCACTCACCACCTGGTGAGTTGCATATATGTAGAGCAACATTGGTTCGCCGACATTTGGTGCATCCAGGATTGGTTTGCTTGCTAAAAAAGTTTTTATTTCTTCCAGTCCGGCTATGGCAGCGTCCGTCCACACGAAGTGGTCGGTGCGGCGGAGCAGGCGATACAATGGCAATGCCTTTTCCCCTAGTCTGGAGATAAAATGGCTCAAAGCTGCCATGCACCCAGCTAGTTTTTGGACCTGCTTGAGGTCTGTTGGTGTTGCCAACTATGACAAGGCTCGGATTTTGGCTGGATTTGCTTCGATTCCTCTATTGGAGACAATGAACCCAAGTAGTTTTCTGGCTGGAACACTGAAAAACACATTTTTCCAGATTGAGCCATATGTCATATGCTCGGAGGTTGTCGAATGTAAGGCGTAGTCATCCACCAATGATTCCACATGCTTGGTTTTGATGACTACGTCATCTACATATGTCTCCATAGTTTTGCCGATTTGCTTTTCCAGGCATGTTTGAATCATGCGTTGGTAGGTTGCGCCAGTGTTCTTGAGCCCGAAAGGCATAGTGTTGAAGCAGAAGGGCCCATACGGGGTGATGAATGCCGTTGCGGCTTGGTCGGATTCTTTCATCTTAAATTGATGGTATTCGGAGTATGCATTGAGGAAACACAGTGAATCGTGTCCCGCAATCGCGTCAATAATCTGGTCAATGCGAGGTAGTGGGAAGGGGTCCTTAGGGCAAGCCTTATTAAGGTCTTTGAAATCGACACACAGGCGCCAGGATTTATCCTTATTCCATACCATCACCTGGTTTGCTAGCCAGTCCGGATGTTTGATCTCTCTGATAAACCCGGCTTCGAGTTGGTTGGCTAGCTCCTCTCCCATAGCATGTCGTTTGGGTTCGGAAAATTGGCGCATTGTTTGCTTGACTGGTTTGTATCCCTTCAGTATATTGAGACTATGTTCGGCCAGTCTGTGTGGGATACCTGGCATATCCGAAGGTGCCAAGCAAAGATGTCCCAATTCTCACGCAAGAATGTGTGTAATGCGACGTCGACCATCGGATCCAGTTGTGCCCCAATGGAAGTTGTCTTCTTGGGGTCTGTCGGGTGGACTTTAAATTTGACTATTTCGTCTGCTGGTTTGAAGGAAGTAGATTTGGGTCTCTTATCGAGGATTACGTCGTCTCTATCCACTATGGAACGTAGGGTGGTTAATTCTTCAGCCACCATGGACTCGGATAATGCCTCGAGGGCCAGAGAGGCAGTTTTGTTTTCGGCGCGAAGTGCTATGTCCGAATCACTGGCGATAGTGATAACTCCGTTGGGCCCAGGCATTTTGAGCTTCATATACCCGTAATGGGGTATGGCTTGTGAAAGATCGAGGATGTCGCCTAGAGGGGGGGTTGGTGAATAGGCGCTTTAAAATAATTACGGTTTAGGCTTGAACAAATGCGGAATAAACCTAGCGGTTAATTTGTCAAGCACAAAACCTACAACAACTAGGCTCACCTATGTGCGCCAATAACTTATGCTAAGCAAGATAAACAACTAAGTGATACCAAGATATATTACAAGAAACAATATGGCTATCACAAAGTGAAAGTGCGTTATATCGACTAGAGGGGGGTGAATAGGCGATTTTTATGAATTCTTCACTAAGGAATTTGCTAGTGAGGAAATTCCTTAGCAAAGAACTACTTGCACCGGAATAAGTACTCCTAAGTAAACATAACAGAACACAACCATAGTCATCATGATGAAATGAAGACAAGCACTTGTACAGAAAGCGTAAGCACAGGATAACACAAGATGAAGACAAACAGACTGAACAAATTGAACTGAGGAAATTGAGAAAGTCTTCAGTCAAAGTCTTCAAACAGAAATGAACACAACAGGTGAAATGAGGAATTGAAAGAGTTGAGGAAATAGAACCAGTAAGCTTGGTGAAGACAATGATTGGGTAGACCAGTTCCAACTGTTCTCTCAGTTGTACATCTGGTTGGAGCGGCTAGGTATTTAAACCAAAGGACACACAGTCCCAGACACACAGTCCTCACCGTATTCTCCTTGAGCTAAAGTCACACAGACCTCGCCCAATCACTCGTGGTACGTCTTCAGGTGACTTCCAAACCTTCACAAACTCGGTCACTCGGCGATCCACAATTCCTATTGGATGCTCTAGACCTTGACGCCTAACCGTCTGGCACAAGCACAATCTTCAAAGGAAACAAGAGTCGGATCCATGCAGGATCAATCTCTTCAGTGATGCTCAATCACTTTGGGTTTGAAGGTGTTTGGGTTTGGGTTTTCCTCACTTGATGATTTTTGCTCAAAGTCCTCGGAGGATGGGTTGCTCTCAAATGACAAGTGTCAGTTTCTCTCGGAGCAGCCAACCAGCTAGTGGTTGTAGGGGGCGGCTATTTATAGCCTAGGGAGCAGCCCGACATGATAAGACATAAACGCCCTTCAATAATATGATTGTTAGGTGGGTAGACATTTTGGGACAGCTGGCGCATAGCACAACAACGATCGGAATTTTGACTCTCAAATTCCTCAGGGCTATCATGTTCCTCACTGTGTAGGCAATCCACACTGGCGAATTCCTAACTCCTCAGTCAGAACAAATTCCACAGAGACCAGAAGAACTTTGTCTCTGTCACTGAAGAATATGACTGAGCTGTATGAGATTTCCAATGGCTTCACTCAAAGGGATTGGTAAATGTTGGATTTTGAGTTGAGCATCACATGGAAATCTTTCCTTAGTATTTCCTCGACCCCCTTTAACAGTATGGTGTTTCCTATGACTCAAGAAATAGAAAATTAAACAAGTCTTCACGCTTCATGTTCCTCAAATGATTTCCAAGTCTTCAAGGTCACACCAATTTCTTCACTTTCAAAGTCTTCAGAAAGTCTTCAGAAATCCAAAGTCTTCAGTTGAAGAACTTCATTTTTAGGGGTCAACTTTCTCTGTAAATATCAAGCTCCTCATAGACTTATAGACCTATGTACACTCACAAACGCATCAGTCTCTTAACCTATAAGTCTTCAATACACCAAAATCACTAAGGAGCACTAGATGCACTTACAATCTCCCCCTTTTTGGTGATTGATGACAATATAGGTTAAGTTTTCAACGGGGATAAACTTATGAAGTGTAAATATTGATATTGAGGAATTTGATTGCAAGATATAGAAGAACTCCCCCTGAAGATGTGCATAGTGAGGAATTTGCTTTTGAAGCAATGCACACTTGAAGAGTATAATCATGGAGATCTCCCCCTATATCTTGTAATTCATACACGCATTTGACACATATAATATGAGGAATTTGAAATGCATGATGAAATATGGTGATTATGTAATTCAGCATGCGTGAAATGATATTAATGAGGAATAAGCATGCAAAAGAACTCAACAAAAGTATCAGGCCACCGTAGAGTTTAAGATTATAACTCGATCCAGCAAAGTCATCAGAACAACAAGAGTTGTAACTTAGCAAAAAAACGCCCATATAAGATAGACCCTCTTGAAGACTAACTCAAATTTCTCCCCCTTTGTCATCGAATGGCCAAAAGGGTTGAAAATGAGGACTAACGCCCCTGAAGAATATCATGATGATGGAGGAGTGCCAACGTTGTTGGGGGTCTTGTGTCATTGTAGGGCCTGCTGCAGTGTCGTCCAGGTCTTCATACTCGTCCGTATCGCGTGATGAAGAATATGAACTGGCTACCAATGGAGGTACCTTGACCCTCTTGTATTTCTTTGGAGGAGGAGCAGACCAGTCAAAATCTTCCTTGAAACCCATTTGCTTCAGATCTTCTTCACCATAGAGATGTGACAGAATAGCCCAGGTGCGATCGAAGACTTCATGGAGGTAGTAATGTTTTTTCTTCACTGCATTATGTGTAGAAGTTATGTTGTGAAGAATAGAGCCAAACTGACGCTTAACCCATTTGTGGTTTCGATCCACCTTCTAGTGAAGACTAAGAAGCAGCTCTCGGTCAGTCATCACACGAGGAGCAGTGGCATGAGGATTTTGCTTGGATGCATTTGCAGCAGAATCATGAGTGGCAGAGTCATCATTTGTGGAGTAAGATGCAGCTTTGTGAAACTGACCATCTAATGGACGAATGCCTTCATCAACAATAGCAGTGGCCTTGCCCTTTTCAACAGGTGAGGAAAATGTCCGCTTGAGGACTTCAATAGGGCACTACAGGAATCAGCTACTTTGCCATCTGCCAGGGCGGATGACAAAGTAGCTGATTCCAGTAGTGGGGGGCAAGTAGCTGCCATGGTTGAGAGCGTCAGCCTTGTGGTTGAGTAAAGACCTTGTTCTGATGAATCTCATAATCCAAGGAGCATAAGGCTTCAGCTCAAACGGAGATTGTGCAACATTTTCCAGAGTCCTCATGAAGAAATCATGATAATTGACAGGAATGCCAGGCATGATGTTGAATAGCAGATTCTTCATGATGCCAACAATGTCCTCATCAGATGAGTCGTGGCCTTTGTTAGGACTCAAAGTCTTTGTCAGAATGCGATAGACTGTTCTTGGCACATACAGAAAATCCTTCACGAGGAATCCAGTCCTTGGGGCTTGACCAGGCTTCAAAGGCTTCATTAGCACTTCCATGTAATGTGCAGTGAGTTCAGGTTCTTGGTACAGACAACGAGCACCTTCAGGTGGAGGACTAATTGGCAGACATGAAGTAATTCAGAGGCCGGTGCCTTATAGTGAGTATTGTCAGTCATCCAGTCCAACACCCAAGTGTTGATATCATCATTATCACCTATGATGTGCAGCGTTGCGTAGAACTGAAGAATAAGCTCTTCATTCCAATCAACAATGTCAGTGCAGAAGTTGAGCAGTCCTGCATCGTGAATCACTCTGAGGACTGGAGAGAAGCAATGCATGGATTCCATATCCATGTGAGGAATATGTTGGAGGTTGAAGACTTTGTCTTTGTTGAAAAGTAGTGAAGAATAGAAATTGGCCTGGCTGGCAGTCCAGAAGCGCTTCCTTCTAAGATGAGCAGAGTCATATGGGTTAAATTCAGTGAAGAACACATGCTCGCCGAAGAAATCATCAGCCTTGAATTTCTGCTTCTTTGAGAAGGGATCCTTTGGCTTGGGGTGCGGAGTATCGGTTAATTGCATCACCACCTCAGGAATCGCAATCTCAGGTTCCTCAGGCTGAGGAATTTCAGGCGCTTCTTCAGTTGCAGCCTGGGACTTCAATTCTTGATTTACAATTTCTTCAGCACTAGTGGCTGGAATATCTTCATGGACGGATGGGGTTGCATGAGGTTCTTCAGATCCCATTTGTACTTCAGTAGCAGCAGGGGGCTGAGGAATTGCTTGAAGTGGAGTGAACATTGGAGAGTTGGGGTGCTGACTTTCCCAAAAGCCATCATTTAGCACAGGTGTTGTACAGCCAATGTCCACGTCCTCATCTTCCATTTCTTCAACACCGGCCTCTTCAGCAGTAAACTGAGGCATAAGCGAGGAGACAACTAGTGTTGAAGGGATTGGATCCACTTCAATTTCTTCATCCAACTGCTCTGACGAAGTAGCATAAGGAATGTCTTCATCGGATTCACTTGGAATCACATAATCTTCATCAAAAGGAACAAGGTTCTTTGATGGCATGGATGAGACAGGAACAACATCAATTGGGTTGTCAATTGAGCTTGTCAAAGGCTTCATCTTCTTCGGAGCTGAAGAATCTGATGAAGTTGATGCCTTCCTTTTCTTCACAGTTGCACGCTCTGCAGCCTTGGTCTTCCCTGCATCTGATGCAGATGGAAGGGTCGGAGTTGGTGTAGGCACAGGAGGAGCAGAAGAATTTGGTTCATTTTCTTCAGGCACAACTAATGTAGTTGCCCTGACTTCTTCATTTTTCTTCAGGCGCACCACTAGTGGATGCCTTGGCAATTTCATCTACGGCTGGAATGCAGTCATCAGCCTTGGTACTTTCATTTTCTTCAGCAACCTGATTTTCATCAGTGGTGCTGGCATGTTCTTCAGTAGGTTGAACCGATGCTTCAGCAGGGGGGGACTTCAATGTGCACAGGAGCAGCAGCACGTGAAGTGAATTTCTTCGTCAGGTTGATGAATCGGACCTTGGCGCCCTTCCAGTCAGCATAGTAGCGATTGAATTCATCACTCAGTTGCTTGATTTCGGTTTGCAAGGCAATGAGTTGTTCAGGGGTAAGAGAGAGGACATGGTCCTTTAGGTAGCGCTGCTTCTTGTACTGTGCTTTCTTCAGTCTTCTACCTTCTTCAAATTTCCACTTTTCTTCTTCAATGAAGGCAGTCCAAACATGACTTTGACCAGGAGTGAGGTTCATCTCCGGCAAAGGCATGTTTGGGTCCTTGTGCCATAGATCAATGAAGTCTAGGATCAACTTTGGATCCAGTAGCATTGGCACATTGCTGCCTTTGGCTCTAGCGGCCCTGGCCTGTCTGTCTCTGATGATTTCGGCAAGTTCTTCATCATCTGCCTCGTCATCATCAGATGCCACTTGAAAGGCGACCTGCTTCTTGTGAGGACTGGGTCAAGGGCCTCATACAACAGTAGCCTTTTTCTTCAGCAGAGAGGGGACAGTTGAAGAATTTGGTGCAACAGAGGAACTTGCAGATGCTCCTAAGGCAATTGAGAAGCCTATAGTCCTTTGACACGTGGCTAGATGCACAGGTGCAGAGGATTTGGTTGGAGCAGCTAAGGATTTTGACGAAGGAGCTGAAGACTTTGTAGGAGGAGCAGTTTGAGGAATTGTCCGTGAGGGCAAAGAATGTGGCCGTGAGGGCATTGCTGAGGAGCTTGGCCATGAGGGCATTGAAGGTGAAGCACTTGGCTTGTGAGCAGGCTTCCTAGGCATGGCCTTCCTTGGCTTGCTTGCAGAGGCCTCAGCGGCAGAAGCAGCAGCAGCAGAGTCTTCATTAAATTTCCTCACTTCTTCTCTTGCCTGTTTTGACAGTTTGGCCTGGCGCTTTACCCATTCATCAGGATAATCCTCACCGCGCTTGAGGCTGGTGGGGTCTGCCAATTGGCCTGGTGCCAATGGAGGTCTTGGGCATGGAGGGTTGAGAGCGAATTTCTTCATATACTTGGGAGTAACATATCTGTACTCCCTCCATTCCCGTGCCCATCTCCTCTCTATCCTTTGTATGCGCACCTTGCGCTGATTTTTGTCCTCCTTGCCAAATTTGGCCTCATCAGGAGTGCAATAATCCTTGTATATGTCATCGGGGATTTCAAAAGCAGTATTGACCTCAGGCCTTTTTCCACCCTTCTGCGGCTTCTTACCGTCAGTCATTTTCTTCAGCTGAGGAATATGAACAACTGAAGTTTCTGAAGAGGTGTGCAACTTTTCTTCGAGGAACGCTGTAAATGAGTTAAGTTGATGAGAACCTAGTGATTCAGCAGCGGGCATGTGTACCTGTGAACAGAGTATAGTTGCAAGGAATTTGGAGAGGTCATATACGTTCTCAAAAGGTTTTTAAAAAAACAAGTTTGAGGAATTTGACCAGATGAGTCTTGAAGAATTTCACTAAGCGTTCTTTGTCTTAGGTTCCAGAGTTGTATAGATCGAAAATCCACACAATTGAGGAATCTTGAAGAAAAATTATGTCTTAGAGAAACGAATCAAGAGTAGATGACATGTGAGGTGTTTAGTGTGTGAAGATTTGAAGAATAAACACTTTTGAAGATTTTCAAGAAAACATTTGAATGAAAGTGGGCAGTAAAAGTAACTTTTAATTACCCCTTGATGAAGAACATGATGAACTGGGAAGTGTAGATGTGAAGTTCGTCAGTTCAGATCTTCCACGCCCTAACTCGGCAGAGGAAGACAGCTACGACGGCGGTGGAGTGAAGAAATCCGCAACCGGCACGAGTACGACGGTGATGAGGTCGAGGCAATGAAGCTCTTCCTCACCGGCGACGATGAAGTAGCGGCGGTGCTAGGGTTTGAGAATCTTGAGCGGGAGTGAGAATGAGCAAAGTAAAAACGAAGTGAGGAAGAGGCTGGGGTATTTATAGTGGGAGCGAAAAAATTGTATGCCCGAAGAATTCGAAAGAACGTGCCCCTAACCCTTCTCATTCGCGTGACATGTGTCACCCACGTACTGTGAGGTGGCGATCGTGAGATCGTGGGTGAATAGATAAGTATTACCGTGGAATGCGGAACAGTTTGAGCGACAAAAACAAAAATTTAGATAAGATAAGGTAAAAGTTCCATTCACAATTTCTTCAGCTGACAAGGACACAGTGAAGAGTTTGAACGAGTTTCAAACAGAACGCACATGAAGAATTTCTGAAAAGATTGGGTTGAGTTTAGCATAGAGGGGGAAAGGGTCCGAGCACATTCACTTAGCAGAAGAAATCAACTTGAAGAAATAGCAATAAGTGAATGCTGTAGAGGACATAAACTCATACATAAATCCAATGAAGAAAAATGACGGAAGTAGTGAAGATAATGCAAAGTTGAAGAATTTGAAAAACTGAGGAATTTCAAAACTGAGGAAAAACTCAAATTGAAGATTTTCAACTTTTGGTGGTGGTGTAACCCACCGTATAAGAAGGCTGATTTTAGACACTGCGTACAATTGTTGTAGGGCTCTGAGAATCAATTTCTGCATTAATTTCTTCACACTTAGAGGGTTAGTCTTCATTGATTGAAGAAAAACGTTACTTTGTGTGTTGCGCATCTAAGTCATCAAGTCAGCATAAGTGTTAGGATGAGTGTCCTTTTCAAAGAACATTCGAAGATTCTAGGATATTTAGCTCACACCTCAACTTGCTAAATCTGTTCTCATCCAAGGGCTTAGTGAAGATATCGGCTAGCTGTTCTTCAGTCCGTACATACTCAATGGAGATGTCGCCCTTCAACACATGATCGTGAAGAAAATGATGACGAATCTGGATGTGCTTTGTCTTCGAGTGCTGAACTAGGTTGTGAGCAATATTGATTGCACTCTCATTGTCATAGTAGAGAGGCACATTCTTCACGTTGATGCCATAGTCCTTGAGTGTTTGCTTCATCCATAGTAATTGAGCACAACACGATCCAGCAACAATGTACTCAGGCTCAGCTATGGAGAGTGATACGCAGTTCTGTTTCTTCAAGGACCAACAGACCCAAGATCATCCGAGGAAATGACATGTGCCAGATGTTGACTTGCGGTCCACACGGTCACCAGCATAGTCAGAGTCTGAATATCCAACGAGATCAAAAGCCGAGCCCTTGGGGTACCATAATCCAAGTGTTGGTGTGTGAGCTAGATATCGAAGAATATGCTTCACAGCCTTATGGTGTGATTCCTTCGGTGTAGCTTGAAATCGGGCACACATGCAAACACTAAGCATAATATCTGGCCTAGATGCACAAAGGTACAATAAAGAGCCAATCATGGAGCAGTATACCTTTTGATCAAAGTCGATACCATTTTCATCAGTGCATAGATGGCCATTTGTGGGCATTGGAATTTTGACCCCTTTGCAGTCTTGCATGCCGAATTTCCTCAATACATCTTTGAGGTATTTCTCCTGAGATATGAATATGCCATTGCACTATTGACGAATTTGAAGACCTAAAAAGAATTTAAATTCTCCCATCATAGACATTTGATATTCTTCACTCATCATATAGGCAAATTCATCACTATAACGTTGGTCAGTACAGCCAAAAATAATATCATCAACATATATTTGGCACATAAACAATTCATCATCATAAGATTTAGTGAAAAGAGTTGGGTCGAGTGAACCGGGTTTGAAGCCTTTCTTCAAGAGGAATTCCTTCAAAGTACCATACCACGCCCGAGGGGCCTGCTTGAGGCCATACAGGGCCTTGTTGAGTTTGAAGACTTTGCCAGGATGCTTTGGATCTTCAAACCTGGGGGTTGAGCAACATATACTTCTTCCTCAAGCTTACCATTGAGGAATGCACTTTTCACATCCATTTGATATAAGGTGATATTATGATTGTTAGCATAAGCGAGTAATATGCGAATAGCCTCAAGTCTAGCAATAGAGGCAAAAGTTTCATCAAAATCAATTCCTTCAACCTGTGTGTAGCCTTGAGCTACAAGCCGTGCCTTATTCCTCACCACAAAGCCGTTTTCATCTTGCTTGTTGCGGTAGATCCACTTTGTGCCAATGATGTTGTGCTTGCAAGGATCTGGACGATTGACCAGTTCCCAGACATTGCTGAGCTCGAACTGATGTAATTCTTCTTGCATAGCTTGAATCCACTCAGGCTTCAGAAATGCTTCATCTACCTTAGTGGGCTATTGGGCTTTTTGTCACTGAGGAGTTCATAAGCAGTCTTCTTGAAGAATCTGTGAAGATATACTCTGTTGATGACGTGGCATGCAGTATGAATTGCATCAATCTAGAAACGACGAGGCGTTTTGTATTCATCAAGCATATGCGAGCCATCTCAACAAGAGTTCTGTTCTTGCGCTCCATGACGCCATTCTGCTGAGGAGTATAAGGAGCAGATAACTCATGAGTAATACCAAGTTCGTCAAGATAGCCATCAAGACCGGAATTCTTGAACTCGGTCCCATTGTCAGTTCTGATGTGCTTGATCTTCACACCAAAGTTGGTTGAAGCCCTTGAGGAAAATCGTTTGAAGACTTCCTGCACTTCATGTTTGTAAGTGACAATGTGTACCCATGTGTAACGAGAATAATCATCAACAATAACAAAGCCATATTGAGTTGCATCATTTAAAATTGCAGAATAATAATTAGGACCAAAGAGATCCATGTGAAGCAATTCAAATGGTCGAGTGGTAGTCATGATAGTCTTCACTGGATGCTTGGCCTTTGTCATCTTTCCAGCTTCACAGGCTCCGCATAGGTGATCCTTGAGGAATTTGACATTCTCAATGCCAATGACATGCTTCTTCCTTGCAAGCGTGTCCAGATTCCTCATGCCAGCATGACCAAGTCGTCGATGCCATAGCCAGCCTTCTGAAGCTTTTGCAAGTAGGCATACGGCCGGTTGTGGTCCTGTAAAGAAATCAACAATGTACAAGTCTCCTCTCCTAAAGCCTTCGAAGACTTTTGAATTGTCAGCTTCCAAGATCACAACACAACGATATTTGCCAAAGACAACAACCATATCGAGATCACAAAGCATTGAGACAGACATGAGGTTGTAGCCTAAGGATTCGACAAGCATGACTTTGTCCATGTGTCTGTCCTTTGAGATCGCAACCTTACCTAGACCCAATACCTGACTTTTGCCTTTGTCAGCAAAGATGATATGCTTCAGATGCGACGGTGATAAGGGAGCATCCATCAATAGATTCTTGTCACCAGTCATGTGATTCATACATCCACTATCGAGGACCCACTCATTGGCTTTGGGTTGATCATCCTGCAGATGAATTAGTGCAACTTACGAACTCATATACTTCATCAGTGAAGAATATGACATCAATATCATCAGATGAATTTCGTCAAGCAATAGCACAGATAAATCAGTATGAGGACATGAGAAATGAAAGTTCATTTCTTCATGATTAGCCTGCGTCCTTTCAGGCAATGTTCAGGTCTCCAGCAAATTCTTCAGATGCTTAAAACACGTCTGGAGACCTGACCCTGCATAAGAGATTAGTTCCTTTTCTTCACCACCCACATCTGAAGGGGTGGCAAAGAGTTCATCACTCTGCGAGCTCCATATGAGAAAGGTGGCATAGAAGCCAGTCCATTTTGTTTCACATACGAAGAGTTAGGATAAGCATATGAATAAGCAGAGAAATTCTTCGAGGACATATGAACATAATGATTAGAAGAATAATGCTGATATTCATAGCCCTTAGCTCTTCCCTGTGAAACAGAGGGGTTAGCACGATGATGATCATATGAGGACTTTGATCCATGTGAGGAATTTTGTCCATATGAGGACTTGCATCCATATGAAGAATTGGGTCCATACGAAGAATTTGATCTGGGGTTCCTATTCTTCACAGGTGATGTCATAAGGACATCACCTGAAGACTTTCAAGGCACCTTTTGGGAACCCAGATTTTCTTCATAGCGGAACCGTTCCTGCAGTTAGTGCCAACATATCTAGCAAATACTTCACCATTCTGATTTTTGAACAGTTTATAGTTGGAGTCAAATGACTCATCAGAAGAATGAGGAGATTCACATGTAGAGCCAGATAAATTGGATGGATCAACTTGAGGTCCCTTTGCAGCAACCCATGAGGTTTTGGGGTACTGCTCAGGCTTCCAATATGTTCCATCAGCATTGAGTTTCCTCTCAAATGCAATATCCTCTTTCCTAGGGTTCCAGTTGAGGATCTGCCTTTTTATCACATCACAAAGAATCTGATGCCCTTTGATGCTTTTGTACATGCCTGTCATGTACAATTCCTTCAGCCCTGCATCATCAGTGATACTAGCAATGTCCTCAGATGAGGAATTAGTGATAGCAGAGACAGATGAGGAATTTGTAGCATTAGAAGCATTTGAACATTTAGGTGAAGAATTAGCAGATTCATGTTCAATGCACTTCAAACATGGAGGAACAAATTCTTCATGAATAGTGCTGATTTGTTGAGCAAGTAATGAATCGCGCTCCTTCTGAAGATCTTCATAACTCACTCTTAGCTTCTCAAGATCTTTCTTTCTTTGAAGAAGTTCAAGGGAAAGCTTCTCGTGATCAGATAAGAGAGTGTTATGGTGACTTTGAAGGTCGTCAAACTTGGAATGAAGTCTCTGAAGACTTTCAGCCAAGGCTTTCGACTGATCCATTTCTTCACCCAACATATCATCGCTCTTATTTAGCATGTATTGAACTTTTTCAAGAGATCTTTGTTGTTTAGTGGCAAGGCAAGCAAGTTTGACATAGCTAGGTCCAAATTCATCTCCAGATTCATCATCACTGGACTTGGATAGGTAGCATTAAGTTACCTTAGCACTGTTTTCCATAAGGCAGGATGTAGATGATGATGATTCTGGTTCGAACGTCATCGCATTAGGAGATTCCTTGTAATCCTCAAACCAAGGATCATGACGGGTTCGATGACCTTCATATACCTTAGAGAGACGGTCCCAGATTAGCTTCGCGTGATTGAGATGCATGACGTTCCTGAACTGATTTTGGGACAAACAGGAGCAGATGACATCCTTCGCAGTGAGGTTAAGTAGAGTGTTGATAAACCCACAAGTGTAGGGGATCGCAACAACTTTCAATGGTGAAGTACAACCCAAATTTATTGATTCGACACAAGGGGAGCCAAAGAATATTCTTGAGTATTAGCAGTTGAGTTGTCAATTCAACCACACCTGGATAACTTAGTATCTGCAGCAAGGTATTTAGTAGAAAAGTAGTATGATAATAAGGGTAACAGTAGCAAAAGTAAAGATAAATGTTTTTGGGTTTTTGTAGTAGTTGTAACAGTAGCAACGGAAAAGTAAATAAGCAAAGAACAATAAATGAAAAGCTCGTAGGCAATGGATCAGTGATGGATAATTATGCCGGATGCGATTCCTCATGTAATAGCTATAACATAGGGTGACACAGAACTAGCTCCAGTTCATCAATGTAATGTAGGCATGTATTCCGTAAATATTCATATGTGCTTATGGAAAAGAACTTGCATGACATCTTTTGTCCTACCCTCCCGTGGCAGCAGGGTCCTAGTGGAAACTAAGGGATATTAAGGCCTCCTTTTAATAGAGAACTGGACCAAAGCATTAACACATAGTGAATACATGAACTCCTCAAACTACGGTTATCACCGAGAAGTATCCCGATTATTATCACTTCGGGGTTGTCGGATCATAACACATAATAGGTGACTATAGACTTGCAAGATAGAATCAAGAACACACATATATTGATGAAAACATAATAGGTTCAGATCTGAAATCATGGCACTCGGGCCCTAGTGACAAGCATTAAGCATAGCAAAGTCATAGCAACATCAATCTCAGAACATAGTGGATACTAGGGATCAAACCCTAAGAAAACTAACTAGATTACATGGTAAATCTCATCCAACCCATCACCATCCAGCAAGCCTACGATGGAATTACTCACACACGGCGGTGAGCATCATGAAATTGGTGATGGAGGATGGTTGACGATGACGACGACGACGAATCCCCCTCTCCGGAGCCCCGAACGGACTCCAGATCAGCCCTCCCGAGAGAGATTAGGGCTTAGCGGCGGCTCCGTGTCGTAAAACGCGATGAAACTTTCTCTCTGATTTTTTTCTCCACGAGACGGAATATATGGAGTTGGAGTTGAGGTCGGTGGAGGTCCAGGGGGCCCACGAGATAGGGGGGCGCGCCCTATAGGGGGGGCGCGCCGCCCTGTCTCGTGGACAGGCCCTGGGCCCCCTGGTGTATTTCTTTCTCCCAGAAATTCGTATTAATTCCAAAAAGTGCCACCGTGGATTTTCAGGACATTCCAAGAACTTTTCTTTTCTACACATAAAACAACATCATGGCAGTTCTGCTGAAAACAACATCAGTCTGGGTTAGTTTCATTCAAATCATGCAAGTTAGAGTCCAAAACAAGGGCAAAAGTGTTTGGAAAAGTAGATACGCTGGAGACGTATCAACTTCCCCAAGCTTAAACCTTTGCTTGTCCTCAAGCAATTCAGTTGATAAACTGAAAGTGATAAAGAAAAACTTTTACAAACTCTGTTTTCTCTTGTTGTTGTAAACATGAAAAGCCAGCATTCAAGTTTCAGCAAATATTATGAACTAACCATACTCACAATAACACTTAGGTATCACAATTACTCATATCAATAGCATAATCAGCTAGCGAGTCATAATAATAAAACTCGGATGACAACACTTTCTCAAAACAAGCATAACATGATATAACAAAATGGTATCTCGCTAGCCCTTACTAAGACTGCAAAACATAAATGCAGAAAACCTTTAAAGATCAAGGACTGATTAAACATTGTAATTCATGGTAAAAGAGATCCAGTCAAGTCATACCCAATATAAACCAATAGAAATGAATGCAAATGACAGTGTGCTCTCCAGTGGGTGCTTTTAATAAGAAGGGTGATGACTCAACATAAAAGTAAATAGATAGGCCCTTCGCAGAGGGAAGCAGGGATTTGTAGAGGTGCCAGAGCTCGATTTTAAAATAGAGATTGAATTACATTTTGAGCGGCATACTTTCACTGTCAACGCAACAACTATGAGATGGCTGTATCTTCCATACTACATGCACTATAGGCAGTTCCCACGCAGAATGGTAAAAGTTTATACTCCCACAACCACCAACAAGCATCAATTAATGGCTTGCTCAAAACAACGAGTGTCTCCAACTAACAACAATCCTGGGGGAGTTTTGTTTAATTATTTTGATTTGCTTTGATCTTTTTGGATCATGGGACTAGGCATCCCGGTTACCGGCCCTTTCTCGTGAATGAGGAGCGGAGTCCACTCCTCGTGAGAATAACCTACCTAGCATGGAAGATATAGGCAGCCCTAGTTGTAATATGAGCTTCTCGAGCATACAAAACAGAATTTCATTTGAAGGTTTAGAGTTTGGCACATAAAAATTTACTTGGAACGTCAGGTGAATACCGCATATAGGAAGGTATGGTGGACTCATATGGAACAACTTTGGGGTTTAAGGAGTTTGGATGCACAAGCAGTATTCCCGCTTAGTACAGGTGAAGGCTAGCAAAAGACTGGGAAGCGACCAACTGAGAGAGCGACAACAGTCATAAACATGCATTAAAACTAATTCACACCGAGTACAAACATGAGTAGGATATAATCCACCATGAACATAAATATCGTGAAGGCTATGTCGATTTTGTTTCAACTACATGCGTGAACATGTGCCAAGTCGAGTCACTCAATTCATTCAAAGGAGGATACCATCCCCTCATACCACATCATAATCATTCTAATAGCATGTTGGCACGCAAGGTAAACCATTATAACTCAAAGCTAATCAAGCATGGCACAAGCAACTATAATCTCTAAATGTCATTGCAAATATGTTTACTTCATAATAAGCTGACTCAGAAATGATGAACTCATCATATTTACAAAAACAAGAGAGGTCGAGTTCATACCACCTTTTCTCATCCCAATAAGTCCATCATATATCGTCATTATTGCCTTTCACTTGCACGACCGAACGATGTGTATAATAATAAGAGTGCATGTGCATTGGACTAAGCTGGAATCTGCAAGCATTCAACTCAAAAGAGAAGACAAGTAATTTGGGCTCTAAATTAAATAAACAATCATGCATATGAGAGCCACTAAGCATTTTCAATATGGTCTTCTCGAGCCCCAAAGGAAAGAAAAGAAAAGAAAACTATTTACACAGGAAAGCTCCCAACAAGAAGAAGAACTAGAAATCTTTTTGGGTTTTCATTTTAATTGCTACTACAAGCATGGAAATTAAACTAACTAATTTTTTTTGGTTTTTCTCAAGGTTTATCAAACACACAAGAAGAAAACTAGAAAAAGGAATTTAAACTAACATGGATAATACAATGAAAGAGTATGAGCACCGACAACTAGTGTGTGAACATGAATGTAAAGTCGGTGAGAAATACGTACTCCCCCAAGCTTAGGCTTTTGGCCTAAGTTGGTCTAATACCAAGGACCGCCTGGCTGATATCCATAAGTGAAACCGGGGTTGTACTGAGAAGCAGCGGCAACCGCCTCCTGAGCTGCAGCGTGTTAGCGAGCTGCCTCCGCTCTCCTCTCGTGTTCAGCTGCTTCCTCCCTGGTGACAACATATCTTCCTTTTGCCTGATAATCAAAAAGGTAGGGAGCAGGAAGAGTAACATGGACGACGTTGAGTCTATCATAGATTAGTCGATAATGGAGGAATTGTTCATTCCTCTCAAGAAATTGATGACTAACCATAGCTTCATAATCCAAATAAACAGGAGGTATTATCATATCTCCCTCTCGTGGGGCTATACCAAGATAATTAGCCACACGGGTTGCATAAATTCCTCCAAATAAATTTCCCTTTCTACTATTATTCTGCAACCTACGTGCAACTATTGCCCCCAAGTAATAACCTTTAAAACCTAACACAGCACTCTTGAGGATACTCAGATCAGGGACACACATGTGACATGCTTCATCCTTACCATTAATACATCTACCGATGAAGAGAGCAAAATGATGTATAGCAGGAAATTGAATGCTCCCTATGGTAGCTTGTGCTATGTCCCTAGATTCTCCCACAATAATACTAGCAAGGAAATCTATAAATTCAGATTTGTGAGGATCATTAATATTACCCCACTGCGGGAGTTTGCAAGTAGTTGTAAAATCCTCTAAATCCATGGTGTAAGATGTATCATAAATATCAAATAGGACACTAGGAGAATTACGCGTATAGTTATATTTAAACCTCCGCACAAAGGAATCAGTCAATTGATAGTACTGAGGACACTTATCTTGTAAGAAGTCCTCCAGCTCAACATTACACACATACGCATCAAATTCCTCCTTAGAGCCTGCTCTGACCATAAAATCATCGGATGGCCACTAACAAGCTCGTACATTCGCGTCCCTCGGTAATGCAACATCTTGCTCACGTATAGCAATCCTGGGCCCTTTCTTCGCCGAGGAACCACCTTGGTACATTCTCCTAAGCATATTTCTTTTTCTGCAATAATTCTGAAATTTTAGTAACTTCAAAATAAAAATGCATAAAACTTAACAAGAATGGTAGCAACTACTCCTACAAGTGCCTAGAGCCTATATCATGCATTAGAATTACTTGGAACCTCATAAATTTAACATGCAAGCTCAAGAACAAGGTCACCAAGGCAGCAAGGATTTGCAATGAATAAAGCACTAGAACAAAAACTAATTGGACCAATGGAGGAGTCACATACCAAACAACAATCTCCCAAAGCAGTTTTATGAATGGAGCTTTGAGCTAAGAGATCGAAAATTGCAGCAAAATGAGCTAGAACTCGTGCTTGAGCTGGATGGGGATTTTTTTGGGTAGAAGATGAAGTGTGTGGGTGCAAGCATAAGTGGAGGGGAGCCACCAGGGGCCCATGAGACAGGGGGCGCGCCCTATAGGGGGGGAGCCCTCCACTCTCGTGGCTTGGTGCTTGCCCCTCCTGAAGGGTTTTCAGTGCCTAAAATCCTCAAATATTCCAGAAAAAATCATACTAAATTTGCAGGGCATTTGGAGCACTTTTATTTTTGGACTATTTTTTAATGCACGGATAATTCAGAAAACAGACGGATAATACTATTTTTGCTTTATTTAATCTAAATAACAGAAAGTAAAAAGAGGGTACAGAAGGTTGTGCCTTCTAGTTTCATCCATCTCGTGATCGTCAAAATGAACCCACTAACAAGGTTGATCAAGTCTTGTTAACAAACTCATTCCGAATAACACGGAACCGGAGAAATTTCGAATAACACTAAGTTAACTCAACGGGGATATGAAAATCCCCAACAATAAGAATATCATACTTTTTCTTGACAGTAGGGAGAGGAAATTCAAAACCTCCAATAATAATTGATGGAATTTTCTCAATAGTATTTATGCTATGAACTTGGATTTGCTTCCTCGGAAAATGTACCATATGCTCATTTCCGTTAACATGAAAGGTGACATGGCCCTTGTTGCAATCAATAACAGCTCCTGTAGTATTTAAAAAGGGTCTACCAAGAATAATAGACATACTATCGTCCTCGGGAATATCAAGAATAACAAAGTCTATTAAGATAGTATCATTTGCAACAACAACAGGCATGTCCTCACAGATGCCGACAGGTATAGCAGTTGATTTGTCAGCCATTTGCAAAGATATCTCAGTAGGTGTCAACTTACTTAATTCAAGTCTACGGTACAAGGAAAGAGGCATAGCACTAACACCGGCTCCTAAATCACATAAAGCAGTTTTAACATAATTTCTTTTAATAGAGCAAGGTATAGTGGGTACTCCAGGATCACCAAGTTTCATAGGTATTCCACCCTTAAAGGTATAGTTGGCAAGCATGGTGGAAATCTCAGTTTCAGGTATTTTCCTCTTATTAGTGATGATATCTTTCATATATTTAGCATAAGGGTTTGTTTTAAGCATATCAGTTAAGCGCATGCGTAAGAAAATAGGTCTAATCATTTCAGCAAAACGCTCAAAGTCCTCATCATCCTTTGTCTTGGATGGTTTAGGAGGAAAGGGCATGGGTTTCTGAACCCATGGTTCTCTTTCTTTACCGTGCTTCCTAGCAACAAAATCTCTCTTATCATAACGTTGGTTTCTTGATTGTGGGTTATCAAGACCAATAGCAGGTTCAATTTCTATATCATTGTTATTACTAGGTTGAGAATCTACATGAACATCATTATTAGCATTATCATCAGGTTCATGTTCATCTCCGGATTGTGTTTCGGCATCATAGATAGAAGTATTATTAGGATTCTCACGTGTTTCTACATTAGGTTCACTAGAAGTTTGCAAAGTCCTATCATTCTTCTTTTTCTTCTTCTTAGATGAACTAGGAGCATCTAGATTATTATTCTGAGAATCTTGTTCAATTCTCTTAGGGTGGCCTTCAGGATACAAAGGTTCCTGAGTCATTCTACCAGTTCTAGTAACCACTCTAACAGCAAAGTCATTTTTATTATTTAATTCATCAAGCAAATCATTTTGAGCTTTAAGAACTTGCTCAGCTTGAGTAGCAACCATGGAAGCATATTTGCTAACGAGGTGAAGTTCATCTTTAACTCTAGCCAGATTATCACTTATACATCCTATCTCGAAAGCATTATTCTTTAACTCTCTACCAACATAAGCATTAAAACTTTCTTGTCTAGCCATAAAGTCATCAAATTCATCTAAGCATGGGCTATGAAATTTAGTAGAGGGGATTTCAACTTTATCATATCTATAGAGAGAATTTACCTTTACTACCTGTGTCGGGTTATCAAGACAATGTGGTTCTTCAACAAGCGGTATATTAAGACCATGTATTTCTTCAATAGGAGGTAAATTCTTAACATCTTCAACTTTAATACCTTTTTCTTTCATTGATTTCTTTTCCTCTTGCATATCTTCAGGACTGAGAAATAAAACACCTCTCTTCTTCGGAGTGGGTTTAGGAATAGGCTCAGGAGTTGGCTCAATTGGTTCAGGAATTGCCTCGGGAATTGGCTCAGGAAGAGTCCAATTATTTTCATTAGTCAACATATTATTCAATAATATTTCAGCTTCATCGACTGTTCTTTCCCTGAAAACACAACCAGCACAACTATCCAAGTAGTCCTTGGAAGCATCGGTTAGTCCATTATAAAAGATATCAAGTATTTCATTTTTCTTGAGAGGGTGATCAGGCAAAGCATTAAGTAACCGGAGAAGCCTCCCCCAAGCTTGTGGGAGACTCTCTTCTTTGATTTGCACAAAATTATATATTTCCCGCAAGGCAGCTTGTTTCTTATGAGCAGGGAAATATTTAGCAGAGAAGTAATAAATCATATCCTGGGGACTACGCACACAACCAGGAGCAAGAGAATTATACCAAGTCTTAGCATCACCCTTTAATGAGAACAGAAATTTCTTAAGGATATAAAAATAGCGAGACTTCTCATCATGAGTAAACAGGGTATCTATATCATTCAACTTGGTAAGATGTGCCACAACAGTTTCAGATTCAAGGCCATAAAAAGGATCAGATTCAACTAGAGTAATAATCTCACGATCAACAGAGAATTCATAATCCTTATCAGTAACACAGATAGGTGAAGTAGCAAAAGCAGGGTCAGGTTTCATTCTAGCATTAAGAGACTGCTGCTTCCATTTAGCTAATAATTTCTTAGGATCATATCTATCATTGCAAGCAAAGATTTGCCTAGCAGCTTCTTCATTCATAACATAACCCTTAGGAACAACAGGCAATACATAATCATTGGGAGAACCTTCATCATCATTATCATCAATAATAGCATCTTCAATATTTTCATTCCCCCTAACTCTAGCAAGTTGTTCATCAAGAAATTCACCTAATGGCAAAGTAGTATCACGCACAGAAGTAGTTTCATCATGCATAGCAGAAGTGGCATCATCAATAACATGCGACATATCAGAATTCATAGCAGTAGCAGGTTTAGGTGTCGCAAGCCTACTAATAACGGAAGGAGAATCTAGTGCAGAGCTAGATGGCAGTTCCTTACCTCCCCTCGTAGTTGAGGGCAAAATCTTGGTTTTAGCGTCTTTCAAGTTCTTCATAGTGATCAACAAATATAAATTCCAAGTGACTCAGAGAATAGAGCTATGCTCCCCGGCAACGGCGCCAGAAATTAGTCTTGATAACCCACAAGTGTAGGGGATCGCAACAGCTTTCGAGGGTGAAGTACAACCCAAATTTATTGATTCGACACAAGGGGAGCCAAAGAATATTCTTGAGTATTAGCAGTTCAGTTGTCAATTCAACCACACCTGGATAACTTAGTATCTGCAGCAAGGTATTTAGTAGCAAAGTAGTATGATAATAAGGGTAACAGTAGCAAAAGTAAAGATAAATGTTTTGGGGTTTTTGTAGTAGTTGTAACAGCAGCAACGGAAAAGTAAATAAGCGAAGAACAATAAATGAAAAGCTCGTAGGCAATGGATCAGTGATGGATAATTATGCCGGATGCGATTCCTCATGTAATAGCTATAACATAGGGTGACACAGAACTAGCTCCAGTTCATCAATGTAATGTAGGCATGTATTCCGTAAATAGTCATATGTGCTTATGGAAAAGAACTTGCATGACATCTTTTGTCCTACCCTCCCGTGGCAGCAGGGTCCTAGTGGAAACTAAGGGATATTAAGGCCTCCTTTTAATAGAGAACTGGACCAAAGCATTAACACATAGTGAATACATGAACTCCTCAAACTACGGTTATCACCGAGAAGTATCCCGATTATTATCACTTCGGGGTTGTCGGATCATAACACATAATAGGTGACTATAGACTTGCAAGATAGAATCAAGAACACACATATATTGATGAAAACATAATAGGTTCAGATCTGAAATCATGGCACTCGGGCCCTAGTGACAAGCATTAAGCATAGCAAAGTCATAGCAACATCAATCTCAGAACATAGTGGATACTAGGGACCAAACCCTAACAAAACTAACTTGATTACATGGTAAATCTCATCCAACCCATCACCGTCCAGCAAGCCTACGATGGAATTACTCATGCACGGCGGTGAGCATCATGAAATTGGTGATGGAGGATGGTTGATGATGACGACGGCGACGAATCCCCCTCTCCGGAGCCCCGAACGGGCTCTAGATCAGCCCTCCCGAGAGAGATTAGGGCTTGGCGGCGGCTCCGTGCCGTAAAACGCGATGAAACTTTCTCTCTGATTTTTTTCTCCATGAGACGGAATATATGGAGTTGGAGTTGAGGTCGGTGGAGGTCCAGGGGGCCCATGAGATAGGGGGCGCGCCCTACAGGGGGGGCGCCGCCCTGTCTCATGGATAGGCCCTGGGCCCCCTGGTGTATTTCTTTCGCCCAGAAATTCTTATTAATTCCAAAAAGTGCCTCCGTGGATTTTCAGGACATTCCGAGAACTTTTCTTTTCTACACATAAAAAAACATCATGGCAGTTCTGCTGAAAACATCGTCAGTCCGGGCTAGTTTCATTCAAATCATGCAAGTTAGAGTCCAAAACAAGGGCAAAATTGTTTGGAAAAGTAGATACGTTGGATACGTATCAAGTGTACTTGCGAATGTCATCAGCCTCCGCCATCTTGCATAGATTGGTAAGACCAATCTCAGTGACGGTCCATAGTTCGTTATCCATAGCCATGATTCGCTTCTTCATCATGGCCTTCCATCGAGGGTACTCATGACCATCAAAGGTGGGGCAGGATACGTTCCTCATTCCTGCAATCGACATAACTAAAACTCCAGGCGGTTAAACCAAAATCACACAGAACAAGGGAGCACCTCGCTCTGATACCAATTGAAAGTGTGTTATATCAACTAGAGGGGGGTGAATAGGCGTTTTTATGAATTCTTCACTAAGGAATTTGCTAGTGATGAAATTCCTTAGCGAAGAACTACTTGCAGCGGAATAGGTACTTAGAAGTAAACATAACAGAACACAAGCATAGTCATCATGATGAAATGAAGACAAGCACAGAGTACAGAAAGCGTAAGCACAGGATAACACAAGATGAAGACAAACAGACTGAAGAAATTGAACTGAGGAAATTGAGAAAGTCTTCAGTCAAAGTCTTCAAACAGATATGAACAAGCACACAACAGGTGAAATGAGGAATTGAAAGAGTTGAGGAAATAGAACTAGTAAGCTTGGTGAAGACAATGATTTGGTAGACCAGTTTCAACTGCTGTCTCAGTTGTACATCTGGTTGGAGCGGCTAGGTATTTAAACCAAATGACACACAGTCCCGGACACACAGTCCTCACCGTATTCTCCTTGAGCTAAAGTCACATAGACCTCGCCCAATCACTCGTGGTAAGTCTTCAGGTGACTTCCGAACCTTCACAAACTCGGTCACTCGGCGATCCACAATTCCTCTTGGATGCTCTAGACCTTGCCACCTAACCGTCTGGAAGAAGCACAGTCTTCAAAGGAAACAAGCATCGGATCCACGCAGGATCAATCTCTTCAGTGATGCTCAATCACTTTGGGTTTGAAGGTGTTTGGGTTTGGGTTTTCCTCACTTGATGATTTTTGCTCAAAGTCCTCGGAGGATGGGTTGCTCTCAAATGACAAGTGTCAGTTTCTCTCGGAGCAGCCAACCAGCTAGTGGTTGTAGGGGGCGGCTATTTATAGCCTAGGGAGCAGCCCGACATGATAAGACATAAATGCCCTTCAATAATATGACCGTTAGGTGGGTAGATATTTTGGGACAGCTGGCGCGTAGCACAGCAACGGTCAGAATTTTGACTCTCAAACTCCTCAGGGCTATCATGTTCCTCATTGTGTAGGCAATCCACACTGGAAAATTGCTAACTCCTTAGTCAGAACAAATTCCTCAGAGACCATAAGAACTTTGTCTCTGTCACTGAAAAATATGACTGAACTATATGAGATTTCCAATGGCTTCACTCGAAGGGATTGGTAAATGTAGGATTTTGAGTTGAGCATCACATGGAAATATTTCCTTAGTATTTCCTCGACCCCCTTTAACAGTACGGTGTTTCCTATGACTCAAGAAAGAGAAAATGAAACAAGTCTTCATGCTTCATGTTCCTCAAATGATTTCCAAGTCTTCAAGGTCACACCAATTTCTTCACTTTCAAAGTCTTCAGAAACTCTTCAGAAATCTAAAGTCTTCAGTTGAAGAACTTCATTTTTAGGGGTCGACTTTCTCTGTAAATATCAAATTCCTCGTAGACTTATAGACATGTGTACACTAACAAACGCATCAGTCTCTTAACCTATAAGTCTTCAATACACCAAAATCACTAAGGGGCACTAGATGCACTTACACAAAGTAGAGTGCATAAGTAAAGGGCTCGGGTAAGAGATAACCGAGGCACGCGGAGACGATGATGTATCCCAAAATTCACACCCTTGTGGATGCTAATCTCTATTTGGAGCGGTGTGGATGCACAATGCTCCCCAAGAAGACACTAGGGCCACCGTAATCTCCTCACGCCCTCGCACAATGCAAGATGGCATGATTCCACTAAGGGACCCTTGAGGGCGGTCACTGAACCCGTACAAATGGCAACCCTTGGGGGCGGTCACCGAACTTGTACACTTTGGCAACCCTTGGGGGCGGTCACTGGTACCCGTCAAATTGCTCGGGGCGATCTCCACAACCTAATTGGAGACCCCGACACTTGCCCAGAGCTTTACACCACAATGATTGAGCTCTGAACACCACCAACCGTCTAGGGCGCCCAAGCACCCATGAGAAACAAGCTCAAGGGTACCCAAGAGTAATAAGCTTCTCAACTTGTAACTTCCACGTATCACCATGGAGAACTCAAACCGATGCACCAAATGCAATGGCAAGGGCACATGGGGTGCCCAAGTCCTTCTCCCCCGAATCCCACCAAAATAACTAATGCTAGGGAGGAAAATGGGAGGAAGAACAAGAAGGAGAACACCAAGAACTCCAAGATCTAGATCCAAGGGGTTCCCCTCACATAGAGGATAAAGTGGATGGTGGAAATGTGGATCTAGATCTCCTCTCTCCTTTCCCCCCAAAACTAGCAAGAATCCATGGAGGGATTGAGAGATAGGAAGCTCAAAGAAGGTCAACAAAGGGGGAAGAACACGAGATCAAAGGATATGGTTCATTGGGGAAGAAGACCCCCTTTTATAGGTGGGCAAAAATCCAACCGTTATGCTAACAACCCGCACAGAGCGGTACTACCGCTCCAAGGAGCGCTAATACCGCTAGGGCAGTAGTAGCCCTTTGATAAACAATAGCGAGGAGGCAAAATGCTAGTAGAACCACCGGAGCGGTACTACCGCTCGTCCTCATGGTACTACCGCTAGGGATAGTGGTACTACAGCAAAGGGTAGCGGTACTACTGCTTGCGAGTGGTACTAAAAAAATAAATCTATGCCTCCCACCGCAGGACCTAATGCGAGATTTTGGTCTGGAGTGGTACTACCGCTGTAGTAGCCGCAGTAGTACCGCTCTCGAGCAGTAGTAAAAAATTACATCCGCTCCAATCCGCGGTAGTACCGCTGCAGCCTTTTCAGGACACCAAAACTACCACAACTTCTGCAAACGGACTCCGAATTCATCGAAACCAAGTTTGTTGGAAAGCTAACGACATGGGATAACACAATATTGATAGAAATATAAATAAGAAGCAAATTATAAAAGTCGCATGAGAAAATGGTGAGAACCCATCCTCGAATAAGACCGGTAAAACCTCCAACACCTAAAACGCAATAGAAGAGGCATATGAAAGCCGTTTTTGAAGTACTAGAGCTTCTCACGAAGATAACCACAAGCTATAAAACCTCAAAGGAAAATACAAATAAGAATCAAAAAAGATGATGCAAGGATGCAATGGTTTGAGCTCTCAACGAACAATATGATCAAGCTACTCACTTGAGAGCCCCCCTTGATAGTATGACTATCGATCATATAACCCGGTCTCCAAACTATCACCATGAGACCGGTAAAATATAAAACCTATCAAGGGCAAACCTTTGCCTTGCATGAAGTCCACTTGAGCTAGATGATGACGATCTTGACTCCCTCAAGTTGGACCACCTTTCTTGATTGTGTTTGCTCGATCAAGACTAGTTGATTTCTCCCCCATACTCCACTATGGGTGAGCCACTCTTTGGCACATCTTCACAAGTCCAATGATACCATAATGTACGGCAAGCTACAAGCATGATTTCTTCATGATGCTCCACTTGAACTTGCACAACACAACCTTGATTTGATGTCATCCTCCATGGGTTGTATGTGATCTTCCTCTTGACGCAAGCCCATGGAAGCAAACCTAACCCCACATAGAACTCTCACAAAGACCATGGGTTAGTACACAAAGCGCAATGGACAATGCTTACCAAACCGTGAGATCACTTGATCCCACTCGGTGTATCTTCTATGCTTTGTGTGATGATCAACTTGAATTACTCTCTGTACTTAGTCTTGATCAACCTTGACTCTTTCCAACTCACTTCATTTGGATGATGTCTTGAAGGTAAACATGAATGATCACACAATCTTCTTCTTCAAGACATGCTTGCGATAATCTCAATACTCACATGACCAATCTTTGGATAATTCCTTAGTAGCACCTTGGTCAACTCATAAACTCCTTGAAACCAACACATGTACTTCAAGAAATGCCTATGGACAAATCCTTCAAATATAACTCAATGCAACCATTAGTCCATAGAGAATGTCATCAATTACCAAAACCATACATGGGGGCACCGCATGTCCTTTCAGCTTGGAAGCGTGTGAATGCGTCTTGCCCCAGCAGGGCGTGATACCCTCTATTGAAAGGTGCCACATGGAAGAGTAACTCTTCGGACCTATAGTTCTCCGGCGTGCTGAATACCACGTCGAGTTTGATTTTTCCCGATCATCCTGCTTCCCGACTGGGGATAATGCCTCAGAAGGTTGTGTTACTTTGCTCAATGTGACTCCTGTCTATTTGCATTTTATTGAGCGTGTCTTCGTAAATGAGGTTCAGTCCGCTGCCACCGTCCATTAGCACTTTAGTGATCCGAAAGTCGTCCACGATTGGGTTTAGGACCAAAGCAGCTGGTGCATGAATCGAGCGGGATCTTGGTTCGTCATTGGCATTGAAAGTGATCGTCGTGTCGTTCCAAGGATTTATTGCTGCCGCTTGGCAGACTTCGGCAAGGTCACGGAGCACCCTTTTGCGCCGATTATTTGATGAAAAGGTCTCGAAGACCGTGAATACTTTAAGATCAATGTCCTCCGAAGAGTAGTTCTCTGGGGTAGTGTTGGTTAGGATACCCTCGCCGCTTTTGGCCACTTGCCGGAGTATCCAACATGCTCGGAGGCTATGCGTTGGTTCGGTATTCAGCATCATGTGAATTTGACAGGGTCCGTCGAGCCATTCCTCGAGGACAGTTGTATGTCCCGTAAACGGCTTGATTTTCTTGTCTACGGGATCATGATTAGGTCCCCTGCGAGGGTGCATCCTTTTTGTCCGTCTGGGAGATGGCCTAAAGGCCTGCGGTTCCCAGCGTGCTGCCTGGGTTTTCTAGGCGCTTTCCATTGCACAGTACTTCTGTACTATGTGTGCCAAATCTGTAAAATGCAGTATACGACGGTGGTTGAGGGCATTAGGGATTCCCTCATCTGTACAGTTGTTACAAAATATAGAGATCGCGTCGCCGTCGCAGCAATGTTTGATCTTGTTTTTAACAAGGAGGAATCTGGCCCAGAAGTGATGGACTGTTTCCTGAGGCTGTTTTCGCACGTACATTAGGTTGCATATATCTGGAGGACCGGAATTGCTAGGGGAATATTTCTTGTGGTGGGTGGGTGGGCTTAAATCCGAACCCTGACCCATTGTGGAGTTCGGAGCTTGAAGAACTTCCGAGGTTACCAGCCCAGGCTCCGGAGTGTCTGGTGAGTTCTCAGGCTTAACGCCCAATTCTATGTTCGGAGGACGGGGAGTGTCTTCCCGATGATGGGTGTACGGCTCTCCGAGCTTGGAAATCCGAACGTACTTTGTTCTCAACGTGGGAGAAGAGTTATTGTCAGCTTGTTCCTCCACAACTGCCACCTGATGGGTGATCGGTGGAGATTTGATTTCTCTCTGATCGAGTTTAAGCCCAATCCGATCATAGTCAGTGGCGACCCCTAGGGCGGCGACGCGATCTAGCAGTTCGTTTAAGGCCGATACATCTGCCGGATTCATCTTGTCAGAGTATTCAGGGCTGACGCGGAGGTGATTTTTGGTGACAGGCTAGGCTGCCTTTGGCTTAATAGCCGAACGCGCGCCCATGGTGAAGCTGCCAAGCCGGAGGGTTTGCCCTGAAGCTAGGGCTCCTCCGGAAGTGATACTGTCCTTGATGACAAGGCAAGCCATCAACCCTTCTGTCGACGGCACAGAGGAACTCTCAAAGCAAGCACCAATGTCGGTGTCAAAATCGGCATATTTCGGGTAGGAGGTCCCGAACTGTGCGTCTAAGGATCAAAGGTAATAGGAGGTAGGGGATACGATGTTTACCCAGGTTCGGTCCCTCTTGATGGAGGAAATACCCTACTTCTTGCTTGATTGACTTTGATGAGTATAGGGGTTATAAGAGTTGATCTACCTCGAGATCATAATAGCTAAACCCTATATGTCTAGCTTGTATGATTATGATTGTCTCTACGGACCAACCCCTTTGGTTTATATAGGCACTGGAGGGGACTAGGGTTCTACAAAGTCAGTTTACAGAGGAAGGAAACCACACATCCGGGTGCCAAGCTTGTTGTCCATGCAAAGGAGAGTCCCATCCGCACACGGAAGAAAGCCTTTCGTCTTGTATCTTCACGGCCATCAGTCCGGCCCATGCCACATAGGCCGGCTCTCCGAGGACCCCATAATCCCGGACTCCCTCACCCAGTGCTTCATCTAAGAGCGAAAGCTGGATAGAAGTCTGCGGATCTGCGAGGCTGGACACTAGATCGAGCAAGATGGACACAGACCTCGACAGTTTGGAGTTATCATCCAAAAGCGAGTCTGGATCTCCGATGATTCGGAGAGTCCCGTTTGACTCCCGGGTTACCAATGGCGCGATCGCATCTGGGTCTCCGGCTGAGAGTTCCATGATAGGAGAGAGTCCGACGGGGTCGATCCTCCTGTCATCGGACAACGCCTTCTGCCCCGGATCTAAGGCCGTGATACGTATCCAACGTATCTACTTTTCCTAACACTTTTCCTCTTGTTTTGGACTCTAATTTGCATGATTTGAATGAAACTAACCCCGGACTGACACTGTTTTCAGCAGAACTACCATGGTGTTGTTTTTGTGCAGAAATAAAAGTTCTCGGGATAGAACGGAACTCTGCGAGGATTTTTTTATATCATTAAAGAGAATTTCTAGAGCCAAGAGCCACCTGAGGGGGCACCTGGGTGGGCACAACCAACTTGGGCGCGCCTGCCCCCTAGGCGCGCCCTGGTGGGTTGTCCCCACCTGGTGGCCCCGCTGACCCTGAAACCGACGCTATAAAATCACATTATTCCAAAAAATATCAGGGAGAAAGAATGATCGCGTTTCATGAGACGGATCCGCCACCGTCTCCTGTTCTTCATTGGGAGGCCAGATCTGGAGTCCGTTTGGGGCTCCGGAGAGGGGGATCTTCGATCTTCGTCATCACCAACACATCTCCATTGCCAATTCCATGATGCTCCCCACCGGAAGTGAGTAATTCCTTTGCAGGCTTGCTCGTCGGTGAGGAGTTGGATGAGTTTCATCATGTAATCGAGTTAGTTTTGTTAGGGCATGATCCCAAGTATCCATTATGTTCTGAGATTAATGTTGTTATGACTTTGCCATGCTTAATGCTTGTCACTTTGGGCCCGGGTGCCATGATTTCACATCCTACTACGTGTTACGATCCGGCAACCCCGGAGTCAGAACAGTCGGGACCACTCCCAGTGATGACCGTAGTTTGTGGAGTTCATGTATTCACCATGTGCTAATGCTTTCTTCCGGTTCTCTATTAAAAGGAGGCCTTAATATCCCTTAGTTTCCAATAGGACCCCGTTTCCACGGGAGGGTAGGACAAAAGATGTCATGCAAGTTCTTTCCATAAGCATGTATGACTATTTACAGAATACATGCCTACATTATATTTATGAACTGGAGCTAGTGTCGTATCGCCCTAGGTTACAACTGCCTCATGATGAATATCATCCAACGGGTCACTGATCCAATGCCTACGAATTTACCTTATATTGTTCTTGCTAAGTTACTACTATTGCTACTGCTATCGTTACTGCTACAAAATCACTACTATCATTGTTACAGTTACTGTTGCTTCTACCATTATCAAAACTATCATATTGTTATGCTACTAATCATGTTGTTGTAGATAATTAATCTCCAGGTGTGGTTGAATTGACAAGTCAGCTGCTAATACCTTCAAATATTCTTTGGCTCCCCTTGTGTCAAATCTATAAATTTGGGTTGAATACTCTACCCTCAAAAACTATTGCAATCCCCTATACTTGTGGGTTATCAAGACCTTTTTCTGGCGCCGTTGCTAGGGGGCATAGCTATATTTGTTGAGTTACTTGGGATTATTATCATATTATCACTATGAAGAATCCGAAGGATGCTAAGACTAAGATTTTTCCCTCAAGGACGAGGGGAGGTAAGGAACTGCCATCCAGCTCCACTTTAGATTCACCTTATGTTATAAGTGAACTTGGAAAACCACAACATGCTATTAATTCTGATATGTCGCAAGTTATTGATGATGCTACTTCTGCTATGAATACTACTCATGATGATGTTAGTACCTTGCTTGATGATGATGTGCCACTAGGTGAATTTCTTGATGAACAAATTGCTAGAGTAAGACAACATGATATTGTTGAATCTGATGATGAACTTGAATCTGAAAATCTTGAAACACCTACTTGAACTAGTCTTCCTAGATATGAATTGCCAAAGGTACCAGAAGGTTATACTATGCGTGAGGAGGCAACTAGAGATATTCTTGCTTGTAAGAATAGAGATGATCTAGAGAAATTATTATGCAAGTATAAGGAAATATCTCTCAATGCTAAAATGAAATGTGATCCTGAGTTTGCTACTTCACCTATTTTTATTGATGATAAGGATTATGAATTCTCTGTCTACCCAGAGTTAATTACTTTGGTTTACTTTGATCCTTTCCATGGTTATGAAACTGAAACTGTCGTGGCACATCTTACTAAGTTGAATGATATAGTCACCCCTTTTGCTCATGATGACAAGATTTGCTACTATTATATTCTCAAGTTATTTCCGTTCTTATTAAAGGGTGATGCTAAAGCTTGGTACAATACTCTTGCTCTTGGTTGTGTGTGTAGTCCCTAGGATATGATTTATTACTTCTCTAAGAAATATTTCCCTGCTCATAAGAAATAAGCTGCCTTGCAGGAAATATTTAACTTTGTTTGAATCCCACAAGCTTGGGGGAGGCTTCTCCAATTGCGTAATGCTTTGCCTGATCATACTCTTAATAAAAATGAAATACTTGATATCTTCTATAATGGACTAACCGATGCTTCTAGGGATTTCCTAGATAGTTGTGCTGGTTGTGTTGTCAGGGAACGAACTATTGGGCAAGCTGAAGAATTATTGAATAATATATTGAAAAATTATGATGCTTGGACTCCTACTGAAACACCTATTAAACCCACTTCGAAGAAGAGGGGTATCTTATATCTCAGTCTTAAAGATATGCAAGAGGCAAAGAAATCTATGAAGGAAAAAGGTATTAAGGACGAGGATGTTAAAATTTGACCACCTATCAAAGAAATACATGGGCTTGAAGCACCACCACCACCTAAGGTGGTAGAGGTAAAATCTTTAATGAAATTCAATGATAGTGATGATCCTCATAATAAACATCCTAGTCAATGCCTTTATGAGTTCGATAATTACATTAGAAAGCAAGATCACTTCAATGCAAATGTTATGAAATAATTGAAATACAACCTGATATGATTGCTTGCTTAAGTGACTTGTTATTTAGAATCTCAAATGATGTTAGAGGCGTAGGAAAGCATGCCTCTATGGTTCAAACTCAATTAGAAGAAGTTGCTAAATCTCAAAGAGAGTTGCTTGATGAAATGAACAATAATATAAGTGACTTTGCTGTTAGAGTAGCAACTATAGGAGGTAAAATGACTCAGGAACCACTTTATCCTGAGGGACACCCAGAGAGAATTGAACAAGACTCTCAAAGAATTAACACTGATGCACCTAGTCCTTCTAAAAAGAAAAAGAAGAAGAAAAATATTAGGACTTGCCTCTAGTGAACCTGAAGTAGAAAAACCTCATGATAATGATAATGAAGTTTCTATCTCTAATGCTGAAACTCAATCTGGTAATGAACACTCACCTTCTGATAATGAAAAAGATAATGATGAGGTTCATGAAGACACTCAACCAAATGATAAAGAACCAGATAATGAAGTTGAGATAGAACCAGTTGTTGATCTTGATAACCCACAAACTAAGAATAAAAGATATGATAAAAGAGACTTTGTTGCTAGAAAACATGGTAAGGAAAGAGAACCATGGGTTCAAAGCCTATGCCCTTTCCACCTAAGTCAACTAAAAAGAAAGATGATGAAAAATTTGAACGCTTTACCGAAATGCTGATGCCAGTCTTTCTGCGAACTCGCTTAACTGATATCTTAAAAAAGCCTCCTTATGCAAAGTATATGAAAGACATCATCACTAATAAATGAAAAGTTCCGGTAGCTGAAATCTCCGCTATGCTTGCTAATTACACTTTTAAAGATGGAGTACCTAAAAAACTTGGAGATTCGGGAATACCAACTATACCTTGCTCCATCAAAAGAAACTATGTGAAAACTGCTATATGTGATTTGGGAGCTGGTGTTAGTGTTATGTCTTTCTCTTTATATAAAAGACTTGATTTGAATAAACTCACACCTACTGAAATATCTTTGAAAATGGCTGACAAATCAACTGCCATACCTGTCGGTATTTGTGAGGATGTGCCAGTTGTTGTTGCTAATGTTACTGTTTTGACTGACTTTGTTATACTTGAGATGCCCGAGGACGACAACATGTCGATATTCTTGGTAGACCCTTCTTGAATACTGCAGGGGTTGTTATTGATTGCAACAAAAGCAAGGTTGATATTCACATCAATGGTAATGAGCGTATGGTGCACTTTCCGAAGAAACAATTCCAAGTGAATGGTATTAATGTTATTGAAAAATCTCCGACAATCACTATTGGAAGTTTTCAACTACCTCTACGTACTATTAAAAAGAAATATGAAATGCTTATTATTGGGGGCATTCATATCCCCATTGAGGTAACTTAGTGATTTATGAAAGTTCTTCGGTTTCATGCTAATCAAAAGTGGTTGTTAATAAGACTTGATCAACCTTATTAATGGATCATTTTTGAGAGGTATGGAGTTGATGAATTTACAGAGCACTACCATCTGTCCCTATATGTTGTTTTCTGTTTTTACTAGTTAAATGAAATAAAATGCCATGCTTTCTCTGTTTTCTGAGTTTTTCATGTAATAAAAAATGACCCAAAAATAAAAGTTCTCAGAATGCTCTGAAAATTTAATACTATTTTTTTTTGAATATTTTTGAATTTCTGGTGCAAATAATGTCAGAGGGAGGTGCACCAGGTGGGCACAACCCACCTGGGCATGCCAGGACCCCTAGGCGCACCCTGGTGGGTTGTGGTACCCACATGGGCCCCTCACTTACTTCTTATTCCCACATCGCTCCATTCACCCAGAAAAAAATCACTATCATTCTCTCACTCGTGTTCTTGCTCCCGAAACCATGGATTTTGATCTCCTTGCTCGAAGCTCTGTTTCTAAAACTGTTTCGGGGATTTGTTGCTTGGTATATGACTCCTCCATGTGTCCAATTAGTTTTTGTTTTTGTGATTTATGTTTAGAATAATTAGCTACTCTTAGTGCTACTGTAGATGAGCTTGCATGATGAATTCTTAGAGTTCTAAGTAGTTTGAATGGTTGCTATGGCCTCTATACATCTCTATGAGTAGTTACTATCATTTTTGAGAAGTTTTGTTGAGGAATATTTTGTGGACTAAAAATTTCAGAATTTTGTTCATAGGAAAAAGATGAGTTTCTTTAGGAAGTTTGCTTCCAGGAAGAACTCCAAGGGGGTTATTGGGGAGTCATCTTACAATGATCTCCATACCCGGAGGTTGGTGGAGCTACGGCCGTGCGAGTGGCCACATAATGCGTTCATGGAAGGGGCCGGAATCCTTCAAGAGTTTGCACAATATGCTGCTAATGCCAGCCTCAACGGATTCATCGCAGCTGAATGCAAACAGTATCATGCCCTCACGAATTCCTTTGTGCAAAACTTTCATTTTCATTCTAGGAATAATCCCCCTGAGGTGCAGTTTAATTTATATGCTGAAACTCACGAGATCCCACTTACTGAATTTTGTGACATATGCATGCTTCCTTCTGATGGGGATTTGGTAGAGCCTAAGCCCTCAGAGTTTGAAGGTTTTTACCGTAATCTGACAGTGGGGGATGAGAGAGGAGTATCGGGCACCACTGCGGTTAGCTTGCAGTTTCCTGTCGTGCATTATTTTTCCTTATTTATTGCAAAGTGCTTGCTAGCGAGAGAGAAGGTGGGTTCACTTAGCGCCCCAGACTTTGTTATTTTGTGTCGTGCACTTTATGGCGACAACACTTATAGCTTGGGGGCATTGTGGCACGTCGCCTTCACCTTAATAGATCCAAGGGTAAAATACATCGGGGCATTTATGCTACTCGCTTGGCGACTCACTTCAATGTGCAGATACGCCAGCATGATCATCATTTGCCCAAAGCTTCCTTAGATAGAGCAGCTATGGAGGACCACCATTTTATTGCTGCTGATTACCCTGATATTGATATGCCTTACAACTTAGTTTTCAGTGTGGAAACTCATGATATTATTCCCTTGCCTGCACCTGCTTTGTTTGATCATGTTGCCAGGGGCGGATACAGGATTCTGCCTGAGGACATTGTCGCTTACCGGAACAACCAGGCTGCAGCATTGGAGGAGCACAAAGTTAGGCCAAAAGCCTAAGCTTGGGGGAGTGCGTATTCCCACCGACAATACATTCATGTTCACACATTTCATTCCAGTTGTCGGTGTCCACACTTTTTCATTGTATCATCCATGTGTTGGGGAACGTAGCAGAAATTCAAAATTTTCCTACGAGTCACCAAGATCTATCTATGGAGAGACTAGCAACAAGAGAGAGGAGTGCATCTACATCCCCTTGTAGATCGCGAGCGGAAGCGTTCAAGAGAACGGGGTTAAGGGAGTCGTACTCATCGTGATCCAAATCACCGAAGATCCTAGTGCCGAACGGATGGCGCCTCCGCGTTCAACACACATGCAGCCCGGTGACGTCTCCCGTGCCTTGATCCAGCAAGGAGAGAGGGAGAGGTTGTGTCACGCCCAATATGTGATACTATCCTAAAGGGACTCGAAGGTCCCACCAAGGATAGAACCGCATATTGAAATGCTTTTGCAAGGTGGATATCATTACATCAACATTACATAATAGATGGGGATACATACAAAAGCCATACAATGCCACACGAATTCAACATCATATCATACATGAGAATAACATCCGACTATGGATGAAACACAAACAGAAGCTCAAACGACATCCACCCTGCTAGCCCAGGCTGCCGACCTGGAACCTATCCCCTGATCGAAGAAGAAGCAGAAGAAGAACTCCAAGACAAGCAAACATCGCTCTCGCGTCATGATCATCGCATAAACCTGTACCTGCAACTGTTGTTGTAGTAATCTGTGAGCCAGGGCGACTCAGCAATCCCATTACCATGGGTATCAAGACTAGCAAATCTTAAAGGGAAAGGAAGGGGTAAAGTGGTGAGGCTGCAGCAGCGACTAAGCATATATGGTGGCTAACATACGCGAATAAGAGTGAGAAGAGAACAAAGGAGCGGTCGTGAAGCTAGCAATGATCAAGAAGTGATCCTGAACTCCTACTTACGTCAAACATAACCCCAAAACCGTGTTCACTTCCCGGACTCCGCCGAAAATAGACCATCACGGCTACACACACGGTTGATGCATTTTAATTCGGATCTGGTGTCAAGTTATCTACAACCGGACATTAACAAATTCCCATCTGCCTATAACCACAGGCACGGCTTTCGAAAGATTATACCCTGCAGGGGTGTCCCAACTTAGCCCATGATAAGCTCTCGCGATCAATGAAGGATATACCTTCTCCCAGGAAGACCCGGTCAGACTCGGAATCCCGGTTTACAAGACATTTCGACAATGGTAAAACAAGACCAGCAAAGCCGCCCGATGCGCCGACAAATCCCGATAGGATCTGCACATATCTCGTTCTCAGGGCAACACCGGATGAGACTAGCTACGAGTAAAACCAACCCTCAAGTTGCCCCGAGGTGGCCCCACAGGCAGCTCAGTTCGGACCAACACTTAGAGAAGCACTGGCCCGGGGGGGCTAAAATAAAGATGACCCTCGGGTTGGCCGACCCAAGGGAAAGGTATAGGTGGTGGTGAGGCAAATGGTAAAACCAAGGTTGGGCCTTGCTGGAGGAGTTTTATTCAAAGCGAACTATCAAGGGGGTCCCATAAATCACCCAACCACGTAAGGAACGTAAAATCCAGGAACATAACACCGGTATGACGGAAACTAGGGCGGCAAGAGTGGAACAAAACACCAGGCATAAGGCCGAGTCTTCCACCATTTACCAAGTATATAGATGCATTAATTAAATAAGAGATATTGTGATATCCCAACATAATCCTGTCCATCATGGGGCAATCTTCAACTTCACCTGCAACTAACAATGCTATAAGAGGGGGTGAGCAAAGCGGTAACATAGCCAAGCAACGGTTTGCTAGGAAGGGGAAAAAGGTTAGAGGCTGACATGGCAAATTGGGAAGGCTTGAGGACAAGTGATAGGAAGCGCACCATAGCGATAGAACGAAGCGACTAGCATAGCAATGATAGTAATGAGATCCAAGGTGACGGTCATCTTGCCTGAAATCCCGCTAGGAAGAAGAACGAGTCCATGAAGAAGATGAACGGACGTAGTCGAACGAATCCTCACAACTCCGGAATAAAACGAAGCTAACGAGAGAAGCAAACCGGAAAGAAGCAAACAATATGGTAAACACACAAGCATAATCATGACATGATGCACAAACAAGTATGATGCATGTCCGGTTTAATGAGGCATGGCATGGCAAAGTGCAACAAACAACACTACAATTTAAGTGGAGCTCAATATGCAACGAGTTGCATATTGACAAAACACCACATCGAGTTATTTAGTTTAATTTCGTTTTTGTAACCAACAATATTAAATGTTATTAAACATGGCAAGGGGTGAAGCATATGAAAAACTACCTATCTAGACAAGTTTAAATGAGGCCGGAATAACAAACAACAAGTCCGGAAAATCCCCATATGCATATTTTAGATTTGGTACAGTTCTGCCCTAAACACAATTTTAGAGTTGTTAAATAGTAAAATAAGGTGCACCATGTTAAACTAGGCATTTTTCCACCCCATTTACATATGAAGTTTATTAAATTCGGAGCTACGGTTATTTAGTTATGAAATAAATCATTTTAACATGGCATTTATGCAAATTCAATCAAACAGCAATTTAAACATTTCAAACATGGATGAAAGTGGCATATTATGAAACTAGATGAAATTCTAAGCATTTTATAAGTTTAAAACATTTTAATCCGATGCACGGTTGATGAGTTATTAAATGCATGAATATTGAGGGTTTTCTGTAAAACAACGATTCTGTGGAAAATGATAAAATCGCCACTGGAAAAAATACGACATGGGCCGAAACAGAGATCTGGCCCAGGGCGCGCGGGAAGCTTCTCACATCGGTTCAGAGGCCAGATATGGAGTTGGGCCGGAAGGGGGGGCGCGGAGTTGGGCCTCGCGGGCGAAGGGAGCTGGGCCTTGCTGGATCAAACGAGGAGGCGCGGGGCCGCGGTCAACGGGACGACGAGCCAGCTGCTCCTGCTCGTTGCAGGAGAAGCAGAGGATGCAGCGGCAGCGGTGGCGCATGCGGCACGATGCGGCAGGAGCTCCGGCAAGGCGGCCTCGTCGGGGATCGATCGGAACGGGACTGGAACGGCGGGGTCCGGCGGATCTGGGCGCAGGGATGGGGCTCCAGCGGCGCGACTTGGCTCCATGGAGATGGCGCCATGGGTTCCTGCAGGGGGAAGAGACGGGGAGGTGAGGGGCATCCAGAGGAAGCAGAGAAAGGAGAAAAGATGGACATGGCAGGGAGCGGGAGAACCTGGCGGGAGGATGCTCCGGCGAGCTCCAGCGGCAGGGCGGTCGACGGCCGGAGGGAGGCGCGCGGGCGAGGAGAAAGCGAGCTCCGACTCGAACCAGATGAAGGACTTGGCAAAGCGGGCATGGAAGAAAGAGCTCAAGCTCCTGCTTGCTGCTCGGGGGTCGCCGGACGAAGCAGAACGACGGAGGCGGCGCCATGGAGCTTGGGCGAGCTCCTGCTCGTTCCTGTACAGAGAGAGGTAGAGGATTGAGAGAGAGAAAGGGAAGAAGAAGGAGAGAACTGGAGCAGAACAAAGAGACGAGGCACGGCCTGGCCGTGGTCTTGCCGGCAGCGGGCGCGAATGAAGGCAGCTGCGGCGGCCGGACGCGTCCAGGGGACAGGGAGGAGGTGGTTGGATGGATCGGTGGACTGGTAGGCGGAGGCTGTGAGTGGAGGGGAGAGGATTTGGACCAGGGGTGGCGGCGGCTAGGAGGAATTTTAGGGAGTTGGTCTAGCGTTTGTCCAAAAAGGCATGTGGGTGGACTATATATAGGAAATGGAGAGAGTTTGGATCATCCGATCGAAATCCGACGGACGAGAATAAATATGCTAGGGAGTCCAATAAATAAAACGATGATGTTTTATAGATGTTTGGGGATGATCTGAATGCAACGGTGATGATTGAGCGGGTCGGGTTCGGGACAGCTTTCGGATGCGCACGCGAGGGGGTCCGAGAGAGGTTAGGTGGTTTGACAAGAGGGAAACGCAAACACGGTTGGTCTCGGAACGGTCAGCGAAGGCAAAGGGGTTCGATGAGCTCAGAAAAGAGAGAGAAGAGAGTGGTCCGGTTGATCTGAGAGAAGGTCAGCCGAGACACGGAAGAAGCGGCAACTACGAGCAGATGCAAGTTTTAAAAACAATGACGGCAACGAGTGCCGATGCAATGCGGATGATGCCATGATGAATGCAACAAACAAAACAAAACACACGACGAAACTCAGAGTAGCTGGAAGTCTTCTAGAGCGTCGGTCTCGGCGCGTTACAACACTCCACCACTACAAGAGGATCTCGTCCCGAGATCTTGGATGGCACCGGAGGGAAAAGAAAGAGGAAGATAAGAGGTAAACTAAGTTGCTTCTTCGACAAACGAGTGAAACCATGAACCTTGAGAGGTTGAGCAAAATGAAAGAAAGAAAACAACGAATATGAAAAAAGTTGAAAACACTCCATTAGAAAAGAGGAACTGGGGATACGACGAGAACCAAGAGGTTTAATGATAAGATAGATATTGAAACCACTCCGGTTAAATCTAGATAGAGAAGGAATAAGATTGATATAATTTGGGCAGCACTCTGACTGAAAGAAGAAGGAAAACTTGATAAGATGAAAAGAACTTGAAGAGATGACACAACACTCCGGTTAAATGGATAAGCACGAAAAGAACACGATCCTCACAATTCGAGATGATGAGCGAAGAGAGCAACATCACATTGCCTCCGAAAGAAGGAATATAAGATAGATCATTGGAATAACAGAATGGAGAAGAAAATGCCAACTTCTGCCACAAATGAGCTTGGAAAGCATCCTTGCGAAGAAGAATTGAACGGAGTTGTTGGAAAATCCACAGCAAAACGAATAGGCTTGTAGTGGGCTTATGGAAAACATCTCAAGACTATGAGGTGACATTCTGCCACTAACGAAAACAATTGCTTGCTTTGAGATCAACGAAGAGATGAAAAACTTCTTCCACCAAGAGGATAAAGAGCAAGCTTGGGTCACGCATAATCACCACAAATAGCAACAACCCTTAAGGAAAGGCTTTAGGTGAAGTCTGACACAAGATAACTCCAACGAAGAAGTTGATTGGTCGAAAAGATCTCTTGAACAAAGAGAAAATGATGGATTTAAATATCTCATTCCTGACAACCTGTGAATCATGAAACACGAGGAGAAATTGCCAAGAGTGACATAACACCATCTCAAGAGATAAGGTAGAAAGAATTACACTTGGGAATGCAATAAGAAGAATACTTTAGCTCCTCAAAACAAAACGTGTGTTGAACACCATGTTTATTTTAGAGTATAGCTTGGCAGGCCATAACTTTGAGAGAAAACTTGAGGAACAATTGAAGAATGAAAGAATCCTTGACGAACCACCATGTAGAGCCTCCATGAAGAACTCCGGTAATAAAAGGATGATAAAAAGAAAGAGAAGTTGAAAACACAAGGTGAAGCCTTGCGATGATTTAGATGGAGCTTCGTGACGAGATAATGCGGAAAACTTGGAACTCCGAAAAAGAAAAGATGAAACACTAGAACCGAGAATTACTTCATCATGAACAAACTCCAAAGGAAGGGATTAAACACTTGGATGAAACAAGAATAAGAATTACATTATGCGTATCCTTCATCAATTTGAATTGATTACAAGCAACGGATTTGGCATACTACTTATTCTCGTAGAAAGGATTAAGAGGGATATAGCGTAAACTTGATACGGTATTGATGGAACCACCGGTGGGATTTGAAACAACGGATATTTGATATGATAACGGAGGAAGTGAAATCTTGAACGAACCACCATAAGAATTGAAAATGAAAGTAGCAAAGGCACAATTCACCGGGAAGAATTTGAAAACGAATGAAGATACTTGAAGGGATTTAGATACATGAGAAAGAAGAGAACATGAACTGATTAGAGGATATTTGAATGAAGCACCGGGGTAATTAGAGAACGATATCTGGAATGATAGCCTTCGGTGAAAGAAACGGAAAAAAACAACTCCTGAAATGCTCCGGATGGTAAGAAAAGAATTCTCACAATCGAAAACAATTATGAGAGGATGAGATAAGCTAGAACTATGAATCTTCAAGAGAACGGACCAAGATTTAGGAGAAAACCTTCTTCAGTCTTCAAATGTTGAGAATGATGATGAGAACCACCATGAATTATTGAGATACTCCGAAATGAAGAATAGAAAGGTTGAATCAATGATGAAAAGAATTTGAAAACGATCTTGGAGAAGGCATATGACTGATGGAATCCATTCTTACGTCACACTTGGAAAAGAATTTGGGAATGGCTCGAGGAAAATTAGAAGAGTCAGGTAAGATCCTGGGAAAATACCTGTGGGTTAGGGCCCACTCGAAAGAAACATCATTGAAGGATTGCTTGAAATAGAGATTGCACCGGTAGAATTAAATAGCTTGAATGAGAGAAAAACCTTGAAGTAACTCGAACGGATTAAGAATGGGAACTTGATTCTTCTGAGATATCTTGAGCACTCCGGATAAGAATAGAGAGAGGTGAACAATTAAGAGGTGCACCGACATGGAAAAACATTTGAAATGAGGAAATGGATATGATCAACACCGAAAGCTTGAATTGGATCCACCGGAAAAGAATACGAGAATGAAGAATGATGAACTTGAAACTGTTGAGCATCTTCATGGGAAATCACCGGATAAGAACATTGACGGAAAAGAATGGAGAGTCTTCCCATCAATAAAATGGATACCCGATTAAGAAATCTGAGTCCTTGAAGAAAAAAGGTGGGAGGGCGGGAAAACAAAGGCAACTTGGGGCAGATGGAATGGATACCGTTGAGAAAACTTAGAATTGATCTCGTGAATGTTGAAATGATCTGATCCACTTGAAGAGAAGCACACCGGTCGGAAAGAATTGACATTACAATCTCGATGATCAAAAGTATTAGTACTCCCATAGAAATATGAGAACACCACTTGAAAGGTATGGAATCAACATTTGACTTTGAAGCAACTCGAATACCACAAATAAAACAAAACAAAGGATTTGGCTTGCAGAATAAGCTGGAACAGATACATATGATAGAGATTTACCCAATCCCATATCATGCATCTGCCGGAAAGATATCTTGAATTCCCACCTATAAACTCCCAAAACTTTCTGGTTATGCAATCTGGTGTTGGGGATACAGGGGAAGCAATATATCTCACCCAAAACTAACAATCCCTACATCCAGCTGTATCCATCCGTCAACACATAACCAAGAAAACTCCGGAAATCGTGTACCTCGACCTTTGAAAAGCATCCGTTATACGAGCTATGGCAATACTCCCGAACTCCCGCCCCAGTACTGGGTGGCGTCGAGGTTATCTCACCAACAACTTCATAAAAGAGATTTTCGATGTCGGCAAAACTCAGGTATTCCAGAACTGCAACGATAAAATTGTGACGACAACACCTCGGAGCTCAACTCCCCGGGTCACTGCCACATAAAAGACAGGAGGCACCAAGAACAATGTTCTCGTCACAAAACCATCGGAATGATTCCAAGATACCCGCCTGATCCTAAAAAAATTTAGTGAAATTTGAGGAGAGGAAAGTTAAAACATCTACGTCAGGAGACCTCACCAGAGCGACGAAGGGGTTGAGGAGTAAAAAGAATCCTACTCTCTGATATATATATATAATCCCAAGACTCAAAAAATAGTTTTTTCTAGACTCAACAACGGCCAACAATCAAGGGGGCTCCTATGGTCGGTCGAGGCTCTGATACCAACTTGTCACGCCCAATATGCGATACTATCCTAAAGAGACTCGAAGGTCCCACCAAGGATAGAACCGCATATTGAAATGCTTTTGCAAGGTGGATATCATTACATCAACATTACATAATAGATGGGGATACATACAAAAGGCATACAATGCCACACGAATTCAACATCATATCATACATGAGAACAACATCCGACTACGGATGAAACACAAACAGAAGCTCAAACGACATCCACCCTGCTAGCCTAGGCTGCCGACCTGGAACCTATCCCCTGATCGAAGAAGAAGCAGAAGAAGAACTCCAAGACAAGCAAACATCACTCTTGCGTCATGATCATCGCATAAACCTGTACCTGCAATTGTTGTTGTAGTAATCTGTGAGCCACGAGGACTCAGCAATCCCATTACCATGGGTATCAAGACTAGCAAAGCTTAAAGGGAAAGGAAGGGGTAAAGTGGTGAGGCTGCAGCAGCGACTAAGCATATATGGTGGCTAACATACGTGAATAAGAGTGAGAAGAGAACAAAGGAACGGTCGTGAAGCTAGCAATGATCAAGAAGTGATCCGGAACTCCTACTTACGTCAAACATAACCCAAAAACCGTGTTCACTTCCCGGACTCCGCCAAAAAGAGACCATCATGGCTACACACACGGTTGATGCGTTTTAATTCGGATCTGGTGTCAAGTTATCTACAACCGGACATTAACAAATTCCCATCTGCCTATAACCGCAGGCACGACTTTTGAAATATTATACCCTACAGGGGTGTCCCAACTTAGCCCATGATAAGCTCTCGCGATCAACGAAGGATATACCTTCTCCCAGGAAGACCCGATCAGACTCGGAATCCCGGTTTACAAGACATTTCGACAATGGTAAAACAAGACCAGCAAAGCCGCCCGATGCGCCGACAAATCCTGATAGGAGCTGCACATATCTCGTTCTCAGGGAAACACCGGATGAGACTAGCTACGAGTAAAACCAACCCTCAAGTTGCCCCGAGGTGGCCCCGCAGGCAGCTCAGTTCGGACCAACACTTAGAGAAGCACTGGCCCGGGGGCGCTAAAATAAAGATGACCCTCGGGTTGGCCGACCCAAGGGAAAGGTATAGGTGGTGGTGAGGCAAATGGTAAAACCAAGGTTGGGCCTTGCTGGAGGAGTTTTATTCAAAGCGAACTGTCAAGGGGGTCCCATAAATCACCCAACCGCGTAAGGAACGTAAAATCCGGGAACATAACATTGGTATGACGGAAACTAGGGCGGCAAGAGTGGAACAAAACACCAGGCATAAGGCCGAGTCTTCCACCCTTTACCAAGTATATAGATGCATTAATTAAATAAGAGATATTGTGATATCCCAACATAATCCTGTCCATCATGGGGCAATCTTCAACTTCACCTGCAACTAACAACGCTATAAGAGGGGCTGAGCAAAGCGGTAACATAGCCAAGCAACGGTTTGCTAGGAAGGGGAAAAAGGTTAGAGGCTGACATGGCAAATTGGGAAGGCTTGAGGACAAGTGATAGGAAGCGCACCATAGCGATAGAACGAAGCGACTAGCATAGCAATGATAGTAATGAGATCCAAGGTGATGGTCATCTTGCCTGAAATCCCGCTAGGAAGAAGAACGAGTCCATGAAGAAGATGAACAGGCGTAGTCGAACGAATCCTCACAACTCCGGAACGAAACCGAAGCTAACAAGAGAAGCCAACCGGAAAGAAGCAAACAATATGGTAAACACACAAGCATAATCATGGCATGATGCACAAACAAGTATGATGCATGTCTGGTTTAATGAGGCATGGCATGGCAAAGTGCAACAAACAACACTACAATTTAAGTGGAGCTCAATATGCAACGAGTTGCATATTGACAAAACACCACATTGAGTTATTTAGTTTAATCTCGTTTTTGTACCCAACAATATTAAATGTTATTAAACATGGCAAGGGGTGAAGCATATGAAAAACTACCTATCTAGACAAGTTTAAATGAGGCCGGAATAACAAACAACAAGTCCGGAAAATCCCCATATGCATATTTTAGATTCGGTACTGTTCTGCCCTAAACACACTTTTAGAGTTATTAAACAGTAAAATAAAGTGCACCATGTTAAACTAGGCATTTTTCCACCCCATTTACGTATGAAGTTTATTAAATTCGGAGCTACAATTATTTAGTTATGAAATAAATCATTTTAACATGGCATTTAAGCAAATCCAATCAAACAGCAATTTAAACATTTTAAACATGGATGAAAGTGGCATATTATGAAACTAGATGAAATTCTAAGCATTTTATAAGTTTAAAACATTTTAATCCGATGCACGGTTGATGAGTTATTAAATGCATGAATATTGAGGGTTTTCTGTAAAACAACGGTTCTGTGGAAAAATGATAAAATCGCCACGGGAAAAAAATATGACATGGGCCGAAACAGAGATCTGGCCTAGGGCATGGGGGAAGCTGCTCACATCGGGCCAGAGGCCAGATCTGGAGTTGGGCCGGAAGGGGGCGCGCGGAGTTGGGCCTCACGGGCGAAGGGAGCTGGGCCTTGCTGGATCGAACAAGGAGGCGCGGGGCCGCAGTCAACGGGACGACGAGCCAGCTGCTCCTGCTCGTTGCAGGAGAAGCAGAGGACACAGCGGCAGCGGCGGCGCATGCGGCACGACGCGGCAGGAGCTCCGGCGAGGCGGCCTCGTCGGGGATCGATCGGAACGGGACTGGAACGGTGGGGTCCGGCGGATCTGGGCGCAGGGATGGGGCTCCAGCGGCGCGACTTGGCTCCATGGAGATGGCTCCATGGGTTCCTATAGGGGGAGAGATGGGGAGGTGAGGGGCATCCAGAGGAAGCAGAGAAAGGAGAAAAGATGGACATGGCAGGGAGCAGGAGAACCTGGCAGAAGGCTGCTCTGGCGAGCTCCCGCGGCAGGGCGGTCGACGATCGGAGGGAGGCGCGCGGGCGAGGGGAAAGCGAGCTCCGACTCGAACCAAACAAAGGACTTGGCAAAGCGGGTGTGGAAGAAAGAGCTCAGGCTCCTGCTTGCTGCTCGGGGGTCGCCGGACGAAGCAGAACGACGGAGGCGACGCCATGGAGCTTGGGCGAGCTCCTGCTCGTTCCTGTACAGAGAGAGGTAGAGGATTGAGAGAGAGAAAGGGAAGAAGAAGGAGAGAACTGGAGCGGAACAAAGAGATGAGGCACGGCCTGGCCATGGTCTTGCCGGCAGCGGGCGCGGATGAAGGCAGCTGCGGCGGCCGGACGCGTCCAGGGGACAGGGAGGAGGTGGTTGGATGGATCGGTGGACTGGTAGGCGGAGGCTGTGAGTGGAGGGGGAGAGGATTTGGATTAGGGGTGGCGGCGGCTAGGAGGAATTTTAGGGAGTTGGCCTAGGGTTTGTCCAAAAAGGCATGTGGGAAGACTCCGTCCAGCAGTAGCACAACGGCGTGGTGGTGATGGAGGAGCGTGGCACTCCAGCAGGGCTTCGCCAGGCACCGCAAGAGACGAGGAGGGAGAGAGGTAGGGCTGCGCCTTGGGAGAGTTCATCTCGTGTGTTTTGCAGCCCCCAATACCTCAAGTATATATAAGGGAAGGGGAGGGGCTGCGCCCCCATCTAGGGTTCCCTCCCTAGGGGTGGCGGCAGCCCCCAAAACCCATCTAGGGTGCGGCCAAGGGGGGGAAGAGAGGGGGGCGCCCAAGGGTGGGCCTTAAGGCCCATCTGGACCTAGGGTTTTGCCCCCTCCCACTCTCCCTGTGCCTTGGGACTTGGTGGGGGGGCGCACCAGACCACCTGGGGCCGGTCCCCTCCCACACTTGGCCTACGCAGCCCTTTGGGGCCGGTGGCCCCACCTGGTGGACCCCAGGGACCCTCCCGGTGGTCCCGGTACGTTATCGATAGCACCCGAAACCTTTCCGGTGACCAAAACAGGACTTCCCATATATGAATATTTACCCCCAGACCATTCCGGAACTCCTAGTGACGCCCAGGATCTCATCCGAGACTCCAAAAAACACTCGATAACCACGTATATCTATTCCCTATAACCCTAGCGTCATTGAACCTTATGTGTGTAGACCCTACGGGTTCGGGAACCATGCAGACATGACCGAGACAACTCTCCGGCCAATAATCAACAGCGGGATCTGGATACCCATGTTGGCTCCCACATGTTCCACGATGATCTCATCGGATGAACCACGATGTCAAGGATTCAATCAATCCCGTATACAATTCCCTTTGTCTACCAGTATAGTACTTGCCCGAGATTCGATCGTCGGTATCCCGATACCTTGTTCAATCTCGTTACCGGCATGTCTCTTTACTCGTTCCATAACACATCATCCCGCGATCAACTCCTTGATCACATTGTGCACATTATGATGATGTCCTGCCGAGTGGGCCCAGAGATACCTCTCCGTCACACGGAGTGACAAATCCCAGTCTCGATTCATGCCAACCCAACAGACACTTTTGGAGATACCCGTAGTGCACCTTTATAGCCACCGAGTTACGTTGTGACGTTTGGCACACCCAAAGCATTCCTACAGTGTTCGGGAGTTGCACAATCTCATGGTCTAAGGAAAAGATACTTGACATTTAGAAAAGCTTTAGCATACGAACTACACGATCTTGTGCTAGGCTTAGGATTGGGTCTTGTCCATCACATCATTTCTCCTAATGATGTGATCCCGTTATCAACGACAACCAATGTCCATGGTCAGGAAACCGTAACCATCTATTGATCAACAAGCTAGTCAACTAGAGGCTTACTAGGGACATGTTGTGGTCTATGTATTCACACATGTATTGCGGTTTCCGGTCAATACAATTATAGCATGAATAATAGACAATTATCATGAACAAGGAAATACAATAATAACCATTTTATTATTGCCTCTAGGGCATATTTCCAAAAGTCTCCCACTTGCACTAGAGTCAATAATCTAGTTCACATCACTATGTGATTGTAATGAATCGACACCCATGGGGTTTGATCATATCTCGCTTGTGAGAGAGGTTATTAGTCAACGGATCTGAACCTTTCAGATCCGTGTGTGCTTTTGCAAATCTCTATGTCGTCTCCTAGATGCAGCTACCACGCTCTATTTGGAGCTATTCCAAATAAATGTTCTACTATACGAATCCGGTTTACTACTCAGAATAATCTGGATTAGTGTCAAAGTTTGCATCGGCGTAACCCTTTACGACGAACTCTTTTACCACCTCCATAATCGAGAAAATTCCTTAGTCCACTAGTTACTAAGGATAAGTTTGACCGCTGTCCTGTGATCCATTCCTGGATCACTCTTGTACCCCTTGACTGACTCATGGCAAGGCACACTTCCGGTGCGGTACACAACATAGCATACTATGGAGCCTACGTCTGAAGCATAGGGGACGACCTTCGTCCTTTCTCTCTCTTTTGCCGTGGTCATGTCTTGAGTCTTACTCAATACTCACACCATATAACACAATCAAGAACTCCTTCTTTGCTGATCTATTTTGAACTCCTTCAAAATCTTGTCACGGTATGTATTCATTTGAAAGTACTTTTAAGTGTTTTGATCTATCCTTATAGATCTTGATGCTCAATGTTCAAGTAGCTTAATCCAGGTTTTCCATTGAAAAACACTTTTCAAATAACCCTATATGCTTTCTAGAAATTCTACATCATTTCCGATCAACAATATGTCAACAACATATACTCATCAGAAATGCTATAGTGCTCCCACTCACTTCTTCGGAAATACAAGTTTCTCATAAACTTTGTATAAACCAAAAATCTTTGATCATCTCATCAAAGCGTATATTCCAACTCCGAGATGCTTACTCCAATCCTTAGAAGGATTGTTGGAGCTTTGCACACTTGTTAGCATCTTTCAGGATTGACAAAACCTTCTGGTTGTATCCCATACAACCTTTCCTCAAGAATATCGTCGAGGAAACAATGTTTTGACATCCTATCTGCAAGATTTCATAAATCATGCAGTAACTGCTAATATAATTCCAAGGGACTCTTTAGCATCGCTACGAGTGAGAAAGTCTCATCGCAGTCAACTCCTTGAACTTGTCGGAAAACATCTTAACGACAAGTCGAGCTTTCTTAATGGTGACACTTACCATCATTGTCCGTCTTCCTTTTAAAATCCATTTGTACCCAACAGCCTTATGACCATTAAGTAGTTCTACCAAAGTCTACACTTTGTTTTCATACATGGATCCTCTCTCGGATTTTATGGCCTCGAGCCATTCGTCGGAATCCGGGCCCACCATCGCTTCTCCATAGTTTGTAGGTTCATTGTTGTCTAGCAACATGACCTCCAAGACAGGATTACCGTACCACTCCGAAGCAGTACGCGTCCTTGTCGACCTACGAGGTTCGGTAGTGACTTGATCCGAAGTTTCATGATCACTATCATCAGCTTCCATTTCAATTGGTGTAGGTGCCACAGGAACAACTTCCTGTGCCCTGCTACACGCTGGTTGAAGTGATGGTTCAATAACCTCATCAAGTCTCCACCATCCTCCCACTCAATTCTTTCAAGAGAAACCTTTCCTCGAGAAAGGACCCGTTTCTAGAAACAATCACTTTTGCTTCCGGATCTGAAATAGGAGGTATACCCAACTGTTTTGGGTGTCCTACGAAGATGTATTTATCCACTTTGGGTTCGAGCTTATCAGGATGAAACTTTTTCACATAAGCGTCGCAGCCCCAAACTTTCAAGAAACGACGGCTTAGGTTTCTCTAAACCATAGTTCATAAGGTCTCATCTCAACGGAATTACATGGTGCCCTATTTAAAGTGAATGCGGTTATCTCTAATGCCTAACCCATGAACGATAGTGATAATTCGATAAGATACATCATGGTATGCCCCATATCCAATAGGGTGCATCTATGATGTTCGGACACACCATCACACTATGGTGTTCCAGGCGGTGTTAGTTGTGAAACAATTTCCACAATGTCTCAATTGTGTACCAAATTCGCAACTCAGATATCCATCTCTATGATCATATCACAGACACTTTATCCTCTTGTCACGAAGATCTTCAACTTCACTCTGAAATTACTTGAACCTTTCAATAATTCAGACTTGTGTTTCATCAAGTAAATATACTCAACATCTACTCAAATCATCTGTGAAGTAAGAACATAACAATATCCACTGCATGCCTCAACACTCATTGGACAGCACACATCAAAATGTATTACTTCCAACAATTTGCTCTCTTGTTCCATCTTACTGAAAACGAGGCTTTTCAGTCATCTTGCCCATGTGGTATGATTTGCATGTCTCAAGTGATTCAAAATCAAGTGAGTCCAAACGATCCATCTGCATGGAGTTTCTTCATGCATATATACCAATAGACATGGTTCACATGTCTCAAACTTTTCAAAAAAAACGAGTGAGTCCAAAGATCCATCACATGGAGCTTCTTCATGCGTTTTATACCAATATGACTCAAATGGCAGTGCCACAAGCAGGTGGTACTATCATTACTATCTTATATCTTTTGGCATGAACATGTGTACCACTACGATCGAGATTCAATAAACCATTCATTTTAGGTGCAAGACCATTGAAGGTATTATTCAAATAAACAAAGTAACCATTATTCTCCTTAAATGAATAACCGTATTGCGATAGACATAATCCAATCATGTCTATGCTCAACGTAAACACCAAATAACAATTATTTAGGTTTAACACCGATCCCGATGGTAGAGGGAGCGTGCGATGTTTGATCACATCAACCTTGGAAATACTTCCAACACATATCGTCACCTCGCCTTTAGCTAGTCTCCATTTATTCCGTAGCCTTTTATTTTGAGTTACTAACACTTAGCAACTGAACTGGTATCTTAATACCCTGGTGCAACTAGGAGTACTAGTAAAGTACACATTTAATACAATGTATATCCAATATACTTCTGTCAACCCTGCCAGCCTTCTCATCTACCAAGTATCTAGGGTAGTTATGCTTCAGTGACCGTTCCCTCATTACAGAAGCACTTAGTCTCGGGTTTGGGTTCAACCTTGGGTTTCTTCACTAGAGCAGCAACTGATTTGCTGTTTCATCAAGTACCCCTTCTTGCCCTTGCCCTTCTTGAAACTAGTGGTTTCACTAACCATCAATAATTGATGCTCCTTCTTGATTTCTACTTTCACGGCGTCAAACATCGCGAATATTTCAAGGATCATCATATCTATCCCTGATATGTTATAGTTCATCACGAAGCTCTAGTAGCTTCGTGGTAATGACTGTGGAGAAACATCACTATCTCATCTGGAAGATAAACTCCCACTCGACTCAAGTGATTGTTGTACCCAGACAATCTGAGTACAAGCTCAACGATTGAGCTTTTCTCCCTTAGTTTGCAGGCTAAGAAACTCATCAGAGGTCTTATACCTCTTGACGTGGGCACGAGCCTGAAATCCCAATTTCAGCTCTCGAAACATCTCATATGTTCCGCGACATTTCAAAATCGTCTTCGGTGCCTTAATTCTAAACCGTTTAACATTACTAAACTATCACGTAGTTATCAAAACGTGTATGTCAGATGTTCCCAACATCCACAGACGACGTTCGAGGTTCAGCACACCGAGTGATGCATTAAGGACATAAGCCTTCTACGCAGCAATGAGGACAATCCTCAGTTTACGGACCTAGTCCGCATAATTGCTACTATCAACTTTCAACTAAATTTTCTCTAGGAACATATCTAAAACAGTAGAACTAAAGCGCGAGCTACGACATAATTTGCAAAAACCTTTTGACTATGTTCAGGATAATTAAGTTCATCTTATGAACTCCCACTCAGATAGACATCCCTCTAGTCATCTAAGTGATACATGATCCGAGTCAACTAGGCCGTGTCTGATCATCACGTGAGACAGACTAGTCATCGTTGGTGAACATCTTCATGTTGATCGTATCCACTATACGACTCATGTTCGACCTTTCGGTCTCTTGTGTTCCAAGGCCATGTCTGTACATGCTAGGCTCGTCAAGTCAACCTTGTTGCACGTGTGTAAATCTGGCTTACACCCGTTGTATGTGAACATTAGAATCTATCACACCCGATCATCACGTGGTGCTTCGAAACAACGAACTTTCGCAACGGTGCACAGTTAGGGGGAAAACTTTCTTGAAATTTTAATGAGGGATCATCTTATTTACTACCGTCATTCTAAGCAAATAAGATGCATAAACATGATAAACATCACATGCAATCAAAAAAGTAACATGATATGGCAATATCATTTTTTGCTCCTTTTGATCTCCATCTTCGGGGCTCCATGATCATCATCGTCACCGGCATGACACCATGATCTCCATCATCGTGTCTCCATGAAGTTGTCTCGCCAACTATTACTTCTACTACTATGGCTAACGGTTTAGCAATGAAGTAAAGTAATTACATGGCGTTATTCAGTGACACGCAGGTCATACAATAAATAAAGACAACTCCTATGGCTCCTGCCGGTTGTCATACTCATCGACATGCAAGGCGTGATTCCTATTACAAGAACATGATCAATCTCATACATCACATATCATTCATCACATTCTTTTTGGCCATATCACATCACATAGCATACCCTGCAAAAACAAGGTAGACGTCCTCTAATTGTTGTTTGCATGTTTTACGTGGCTGCTATGGGTTTCTAGCAAGAACGTTTCTTACCTACGCAAAAAGCCACAACGTGATATGCCAATTGCTATTTACCCTTCATAAGGACCCTTTTCATCGAATCCGATCCGACAAAAGTGGGAGAGACTGGCACCCGCTAGCCACCTTATGCAACAAGTGCATGTCAGTCGGTGGAACCTGTCTCACGTAAGTGTACGTGTAAGGTCGGTCCGGGCTGCTTCATCCCACAATACCGTCGAAACAAGATAGGACTAGTAACGGTAAGCATATTGAACAAAATCAACGCCCACAACAACTTGTGTTCTACTCGTGCATAGAAACTACGCATAGACCTAGCTCATGATGCCACTGTTGGGGAACGTAGCAGAAATTCAAAATTTTCCTACGAGTCACCAAGATCTATCTATGGAGAGACTAGCAACGAGAGAGAGGAGTGCATCTACATACCCTTGTAGATCGCGAGCGGAAGCGTTCAAGAGAACGGGGTTGAGGGAGTCGTACTCGTCGTGATCCAAATCACCGAAGATCCTAGTGCCGAACGGACGGCACCTCCGCGTTCAACACACGTGCAGCCCGGTGACGTCTCCCGTGCCTTGATCCAGCAAGGAGAGAGGGAGAGGTTGGGGAAGACTCCGTCCAGCAGTAGCACAACGGCGTGGTGGTGATGGAGGAGCGTGGCACTCCAGCAGGGCTTCGCCAAGCACCGCAAGAGACGAGGAGGGAGAGAGGTAGGGCTGTGCCTTGGGAGAGTTCATCTCGTGTGTTTTGCAGCCCCCAATACCTCAAGTATATATAGGGGAAGGGGAGGGGCTGCTCCCCCATCTAGGGTTCCCTCCCTAGGGGTGGCGGCAGCCCCCAAAACCCATCTAGGGTGCGGCCAAGGGGGGGAAGAGAGGGGGGCGCCCTAGGGTGGGCCTTAAGGCCCATCTGGACCTAGGGTTTTACCCCCTCCCACTCTCCCTGCGCCTTGGGCCTTGGTGGGGGGGCGCACTAGCCCACCTGGGGCTGGTCCCCTCCCACACTTGGCCTACGCAGCTCTTTGGGGCCGGTGGCCCCACCTGGTGGACCCCCGGGACCCTCCCGATGGTCCCGATACGTTACCGATAGCACCCGAAACCTTTCCGGTGACCAAAACAGGACTTCCCATATATAAATCTTTACCTCCGGACCATTATGGAACTCCTCGTGATGTCCGGGACTTCATACAACATTCGTTAACCACGTATATCTATTCCCTATAACCCTAGCGTCATCGAACCTTAAGTGTGTAGACCCTACGGGTTCGGGAACCATGCAGACATGACCGAGACAACTCTCCGGCCAATAACCAATAGCGGGATCTGGATACCCATGTTGGCTCCCACATGTTCCATGATGATCTCATCGGATGAACCACGATGTCAAGGATTCAATCAATCCCGTATACAATTCCCTTTGTCTACCGGTATAGTACTTCCCGAGATTCGATCGTCGGTATCCCGATACCTTGTTCAATCTCGTTACCGGCAAGTCTCTTTACTCGTTCCATAACACATCATACCGTGATCAACTCCTTGATCACATTGTGCACATTATGATGATGTCCTACCGAGTGGGCCCAGAGATACCTCTCTGTCACATGGAGTGACAAATCCCAGTCTCGATTCGTGCCAACCCAACAGACACTTTCGGAGATACCCCTAGTGCACCTTTATAGCCACCCAGTTACATTGTGACGTTTGGCACACCCAAAGCATTACTACGGTGTCCGGGAGTTGCACAATCTCATGGTCTAAGGAAAAGATACTTGACATTTAGAAAAGCTTTAGCATACGAACTACACGATCTTGTGCTAGGCTTAGGATTGGGTCTTGTCCATCACATCATTCTCCTAATGATGTGATCCCGTTATCAATGACATCCAATGTCCATGGTCAGGAAACCGTAACCATCCATTGATCAACGAGCTAGTCAACTAGAGGCTTACTAGGGACATGTTGTGGTCCATGTATTCACACATGTATTGCGGTTTCCGGTCAATACAATTATAGCATGAATAATAGACAATTATCATGAACAAGGAAATACAATAATAACCATTTTATTATTGCCTCTAGGGCATATTTCCAGCACCATGTTTAATTTATTTTCTTGCTTTCTACTTGTGTGTTTGAAAAACTGTGAGAAAATCCAAAAATATGTTTCTAGCTTCTTTTTGATTTCTCTTCCTAGTTTAAATTATTTTAGAAATAAAAAAGAAAACCCAAAAATACTTCCTTGTTCTTCTTTTGCTTGTTGGGAGCTTTCCCGTGTAAACAGTTTTTCTCGTTTTTGCTTTTCCCTTTTCATTTTCTTGTTTACGAAAAAACCAAAAACTCCAAAAATATTTCAGTGTGTTTCTCTGAATTTCCTTTCTTTTTGTTGAGTCATACCGAGGAGAAGACCACGATGAAAATGTTGAGTGGCTCTCATTTACATTATTGATCTAATAAAGAGTCCATATTACCTTGTCTTATCCTCTTGAATAAAATGTTTGCAGATTCCAGCTTAGTCCACGTCACTCTTGCACTATTATTTTCAAACCGTTCGATCGTGCAAGTGAAAGGCAATAATGATGATATTAGATGAACTGAATGTGCCAGAGAGAAACGGGTATGAACTCAACTTGTTCTGTTTTTGTAAATATGTTTAACCAAGTATCCATGATTCAGCCTATTATGATCAAACATGTCTTCAATGACAATTAGAGATTATAATTTCTCATGCCATGCATAAGTAGCTAGGAGTGAATAATGACTTATCTTGGATATCAACATTGAGTTAAAATAATTGTGATATAATATGATGATATGGTATCCTCCTTTGAATGTTTGAGTGGCTTGACTTAGCACATGTTCATGCATGTAGCTGAATCAAACCCAACATAGCCTCTATGATATTTATGTTCATGGTGTTCATATCCTACTTATGCTAGTATCTAATGTTACTTATGCATAATGCATGTTCATGACCATTGTTGCTCTCTAGCTGGCCACTTCTCAACCTATTTGCTAGCCTTCGCCTATACTAAGTGGGAACTCTGCTTGTACATCAAAAACCTGAAACCCAAGTTATTCCAGATGAGTCCACCATACCTACCTATATGCGGCATTACCCTGCCATCCTAAGTAAATTTGCATGTGCCATCTCTAAAAACTTCAAATAAATATCCTTATTTGTGTGCCTGGGATCATTCATGGCACGACAGGAGGTAAGTCGGTAATCTTCCATGCTAAGCCGGGTTATTCGTAGGTCGAGTGTTTATTCACTTGCCATTCGCATGAGAAAAGGGCGGTAATAGGGATTGCCCAGTCCCAAACTGCAAATAAGAAAAGAAGCTTACAAATAAACAAACAAAAACTCCCATGGAGTCATAACCTTTACATTTCCCTTTGGGAACCGCCACTAGCCTGTTTAGCATGGAGATAATTGATAAACTGATGGTCGTGAAGTAAATGAGAAGGGTGCATGTCTCAAAATTTCATTTACCTCTGTTTAAAAAAAACTTGAGCTCGAGCACCTCCGCAAATCACTGCTTCCCTTTGCAAAGGGACAATCTATTTACTTTTATGTTGTGTCATCACCTTCTCAAAAAAAAACTTGAGCTCTGGCACCTGGGAGCACTGATGTCATGCTAATGCCATTGTGGTGTAGCTAATGTTGGGTGCATCATGACTGGATCTTTTCTACCATGAATTACAATGTTTAGTCACTGCTTGAACTTTGGGGGTGCTCTACATTTATGTTCTGCAGTCTCAGAAAGGGCTAGCGAGATACCATTATTGTCATGTTATATCATGGTTGTTTTGACAACATGTTGTTGTCTGAGATATTGTATTATTGCTCTCTAGTTGATTATGTCATTGATATGAGTTAATACGAGTTTTAAGAGTTATTGTCGACATGGTTAGTTATAATCTTTGCTGAAAACATGGGTGTTGTTTAAGCTTATTTATGAAACAAGAGCAAAAGAATTCGTAAAAGTTTTTCTTTTCACTTTCAGTTTATCAATTGAATTGCTTGAGGACAAGAAAACGTTTAAGCTTGGGGGAATTGATACGTCTCCAACATATCTACTTTTCCTAACACTTTTCCTCTTGTTTTGGACTCTAATTTTCATGATTTGAATGAAACTAACCCCGGGCTGACGCTGTTTTCAGCAGAACTACCATGGTGTTGTTTTTGTGCAGAAATAAAATTTCTCGAAATGGAATGAAACTTTGCGAGGATTTTTTATATCAATAAAGAGAATTTCTGGAGCCAAGAGCCACCTGAAGGGGGCACCTAGGTGGCCACAACCCACCAGGGCACGCCTGCCCCCCCCCAGGCACGCCCCGGTGGGTTGTCCCCATCAGGTGGCCCCGCTGACCCTGAAACCGATGCTATAAAATCACATTATTCCAGAAAAACAAATTAAGGAGAAAGAATTATCGCGTTTCACGAGACGAAGCCGCCGCCGTCTCTTGTTCTTCATTGGGAGGCCAGATCTGGAGTCCGTTTGGGGCTCCAGAGAGGGGGGTCTTCAATCTTTGTCATCACTAACACACCTCCATCGCCAATTCCATGATGCTCCCCACCGAGAGTGAGTAATTCCTTCATAGGCTCACTGGTCGGTGAGGAGTTGGATGGGATTCATCATGTAATCAAGTTAGTTTTGTTAGGGCCTGATCCCTATTATCCATTATGTTCTGAGATTGATGTTGCTATGACTTTGCCATGCTTAATGCTTGTCACTTTGGGCCCGGGTGCCATGATTTCAGATCTGAACCGTTTAAGTTATCACCATTATATCCATGTTCTAGATCCGATCTTGCAAGTTATAGTCACCTACTATGTGTTATGATCCGGCAACCCCGGAGTGACAACAGTCGGGACCACTCCCGGTGATGACCGTAGTTTGAGGAGTTCATGTATTCACCATGTGGTAATCCTTTGTTCCGATTCTCTATTAAAAGGATGCCTAAATACCCCTGAGTTTCTAATAGGACCCCGCTGCCACGGGAGGGTAGGACAAAAAATGTCATGCAAGTTCTTTGCGTATGACTATTTACGGAATACATGCCTACATTATATTTATGAACTGGAGCTAGTGTCGTATCGCCCTAGGTTATAACTGTCTCATGATGAATATCATCCAACAAGTCATCGATCCAATGCCTACCAATTTACCTTATATTGTTCTTCCTAAGTTACTACTGTTGCTACTGCTATCGTTACTGCTACAAAATCACTACTATTATTGTTACTGTTACTATTGTTGCTACCATTATCAAAACTATCATATTACTGTGCTACTAATCACGTTGTTGCAGATAATTAATCTCCAAGTGTGGTTCAATTGACAACTCAACTGCTAACATCTTCAAATATTCTTTGGCTCCCCTTGTGTCGAATCTATAAATTTGGGTTGAATACTCTACCCTCAAAAACTGTTGCGATCCCCTATACTTGTGGGTTATCAGGCCGAGGCAGGTCTGATCATTGACCCATGGATGGGATCCGATAGTGGATCCGAAGGGCCCTCTTCATGAGGGTGGGGAGCAGCAGTCGGAGCCACAAACCCCTAGAGATCAGATCCTCTCAGATATCAGTGACGTAATTCAAGTTCACAAACCTGATCTGGTGACCGGGGGCATAACTGTCGACCTGCTCAAGGCGGCCGGCCGAGTCGGCACGTAGCACGAAGTTGCCGAACACAAAGACCTATCCGGGGAAAAAAAGTGTCCCTGGACACAGTATCATCATTGATGAAGAGACGCGCCATCAATACTTCTGTTGACAACACAGCAGAGCTCTAAATGAAAGCACCAATGTCGGTGTTAAAACCGTCAAATATCGGGTAGGGGGGCCCAAGTTGTGCGTCTGAGGATTAATGGTAACAATGGACAAAGGGACACAATGTTTACCCAGGTTCAGGCCCTCTTAAAGGAGGTAATACCCTACGTCTTGCTTGATTGTATTCGATGAGTATAGGGGTTACAAGAGTTGATCTACCTCGAGATCGTAATGGCTAAACCCTAGATTGTCTAGCCTATGAATATTATGATCTTGCCTCCGATCTAAACCCTCCGATTTATATAGACACCGGAGGGGCCTCGGGTTGTACAGAGTTGGTTTTACAGAGAAGGGAAATAGCATATCCGAACACCTAATCTTGCTGTTCACGCATACAGGATTCCTAACCGGACACGGGAGGTGGTCTTCTTCCTTCATCTTTACAACCCATTAGTCCGGGCCATATTGAATAGGCCAGACGCCCGAGGACCCCCTAGTCCAGGACTCCCTCATGCTTAATGTCAGATTTCAATTGTAGTTATAGATACCGTTACTTGTAACTATCGTAGCTATGCTCCTTTAAACCCCTTGTAACATGGCAGTTAAGAGGCTAAGGCGCACACTATATAATCCCCCTCCAACTCCATGGAAAGGTTTCATCATTAGTTGTAATCATACACACCAAGACAAAACAAAAACCTCCAGGCACGAGACGTAGGGCTGTTACCTCTTCGAGAGGGGCCCGAACTGGTAAAATTCGAGTGTTACACTTGCGCCATAGCTAGGGTCCACCCCTTGTTCGTACCCATAGTACTCATTGTCAGTATTGTTGCCTCGATAGTTGGCGCCCACCATGGGGTTGTGCGTCTGGCGGTTATCCAACACAGGTGGAATTCTACATCATCACAATGATCCTCGACAGCGAGATCCGATTCGGAGCTGTTAGCTTCGTCATCGACGATTAAGCGTGGCTTCAGGAAGCCCCGCTGGACGTGGAGTCGCTACCTACCCGTGGCATGGCACACTTCCACGCTTCTTCATGCGGTGTTCTTCTTCACCCGCCATTGGTCCCATATCGAGTGGCTTCTCTCCATCCTGCTGGTGTCTCCGTCGCAAGCACTCTGGGCGCTCACGGCTCTAGTGTTGGATCAAGCATGTTGTGGCCCTCTAGGCCGTGCTAGAGCAGGTGGTGGCGCTTGAGCCCGACGAGCCCGCCCTTGATCTTTTCGATGGTCTCCATGAGGACTCCATGGACGGGTCCGAGTGTGAGGGTATCGAGTCCACTACCGAAGTCCTTATGGCCGGCTCCGAGCATCACGGACCCCTGAGATCGGGGCGCCCGTGATGGCCTCATTGGCACGTCACGTGGACACGGCGGCGACAACCACAAGGACAATCGCCCCGCTGACCATGAGCCATATGTGCCTCAAGCTCTCATTATTGAGCACCGGGAGGAACTCCGGCAGCATAACGAACAAGCTCCGTGCACCCCCATGATAGGGATGACTCCTGAGGCCCTAGCTGTGGATTCGGTGCGTCCGGCCACCTTGACCTAGCATGACCACCTTGAGTGACTGCAGTAGGAATTGGATGATCGCGCCCGCCAGTAGCCCAGTTCTAGTAGGCACAAGCGTCGGTTGTTCCTGAGTGATTAGGCTCGGAACTATCGGGTTCTCAACACCCAACTACAAAACTTGGCGGCGGTGGCCAGGATCGCCGATTCTATCCAGCCCTCTAGCTACACAGTTGGAGAAGGGATCTGCCAGATCCTGGCTCTCCGGAAGACGGTGTCGTAGTCCCAAGATCGCGTCCACAATGCATCGGTTCGTGCCAAGATGGTCCAGTCAGCTCATAGCCCACTCGGCTCTAGGAGGTGCTTGGCCATCACCCCTCTAAGAGATCAGTATGGAGATCGAAGGCGTGACCAGGTCACTCCGCCCCAACAGCACTATGATTATCATCGCACCTGGATGCCCCATCTACGGGATGTCACATACGGGCGCCAGCCTTATGACAACAGGCATTTACACGAGGATGATCAAAGGCCGAGCCCTTCGCATCGCCTAGAGGGCCTCCGGGACCCATAGTTCAATCTGAGATCCGTCCTTGCTAAGAATTTGGTCGACAAAGGTCGGGTCCTGAGAGAGGGCCTGGACACTAATGTTCCAAGTGTGTCCGCACCTTCAGGACCCGAGTGCTTCAGCCAATATGTTTGCACCACAGACATCCCAAATAACTTCAAGTTGGCAATGGGAATCAGCAAGTTCACAGATACGTCTCCGTCGTATCTATAATTTTTGATTGTTCCCTGTCAATATTGTACAAATTTCACATACTTTTGACAACCTTTCTATCGGCAACACCAACTTTCTCCCCCTCTATGCAACGGTGTAACCTCTCTATTTCCACTATAATTCTCTACTTAAACATGGTGCTCAACACTATATATTATTATCCAATGATATGTGGTTATCCTATGATGTTTGAGTAGATTTGTTTTGTCCTATGGGCTAATTGATGATCATGGTTGGTTTGAGTTGTATGTTTTATTTTGGTGTTGTCCTATGGTGCCATCCATGTCACACAAATGTGAGGATACCTGTTGTAGGGTGTTGTAGTACGTTCATGATTCTCTTATGGTGGGTGGCTAGAGTGACAGAAGCTTGCGCCCGAGTAAGGGGGTTGTTGCATATGGGAGTAAAAGAGGACTTCATACTTAATGCTATGGTTTGTTTTTACCTTAATGATCTTTGGTAATTGCAGATGCTTGCTAGAGTTCCAATCATAAGTGCATATGATCCAAGTATGGAAAGTATGTTAGCGCGTGCCTCTCCCTCATATAAAATTGCAATAATGATTACCGATCTAGTTATCGATTGCCTAGGGACAAATGACTTTCTTGTGTGACAAAAAGTTATCTATTTTTACTATCTTGCAATTTATTCGTAGTTTTATTCGCAAAGTACTTCTAATTTCACACTTGTTCTAGGTAAAGCAAATGTTAAAGTGTGCGTAGAGTTGTACCGGTGGTCGATAGAACTTGAGGGAATATTTGTTCTACCTTTAGCTCCTCGTTGGGTTCGACTAGGGCTGGGCGTTCGGTTCCCCCGAACCGATCGGTGCAGTTCCTCGGTCTTTGTAAAATATCGATTCTGACAAATCAGTGACCGATCGGTCAACAAGTAATCATCGAACCGAGGTTCCGGTGCACCGAGTAATCGGTTCGGTCATCGGTTCTGACCGAACACTACCAAAAATTTATAGTAGTACTAGTAGGAATCTCTGCCGTGCGTTCAGTATACTAACTAAGGCTGGTTGTAATGGAAGTATCATAGCTAGTATCATGCATGCCAACTAGGCAACTTTGATGAGGTGACATAGAATTAAATGAAGTAAGAGAGGGTTGAGTATCATATCATGATACCGTATCATAATAAATGCTACAGTAGTATGTGTCATGCATGGCAATAAATAAAGTCATCTATGATACTACCATATGATACTATGCACTAGGGAGGTAGTATCATACATTAGTATCATATGCATGATACTAACTTATGATACTACCCATTACAACCAGCCTAATGTCAGTACTCAGTACCTATAGGTTGTACTGTAGGCTGTAGGGATCAAGCACTGTAGGCTATAGCACTGCGTGCTAGTCTAGTCTCCTCGGCCAACTCATTTAGTACTGTAGGATCCCATCTCAGAATTTGAGATAGAGAAAATAAATTATGAATACAAGGATCGAGACACGGGACTTGCACTTGCAGCAGCGTCATGCGGGTGTGCTGTTCAACAGGATGGTGGCGCGACGACCAACCCCAACAGCGAGACTGCCTCGCTAGGTGTGCATCCATGCGTGGGTCAGGTTCACGATTTGGTCGCGGGATTAGGACTAGCACAATTAGTGGTTGGGAGCTTGGGGCAGCGAGGAAATCAAGAAACAGTAGTTCGGTCAGGCATATGGGCCGGGACTCTTTTTTCTCGGTGTTCGGTCAGTACGGTTGACCGAGGGTTAAAGCCGAATTCACCGAACCAATTTCGGTTTTCCAAACATGCAGACCGATCTTACGACCGAAGTTTTCGGTTTCGGTGTGTTCGGCTTCGGTGTCGGTTATATCGGTTCGGAAAATCGGTTTTCGGGTTATATGCCCACCCCTAGGTTCGACAGTCTTATTTATCGAAAAAGACTACAAATGATCCCCTATACTTGTGGGTTATCAAGACCTTTTTCTGGCGCCGTTGCCGGGGAGCAATAGCGTGGGGTGAATATTCTCATGTGTGCTTCTTTGCTGTATCACTAAGTAGTTTTTATTTTGTGCTCTTGTTCTTCACCACCACTATCACCATGCCGTCGTGCTGCCGGAACTCATCTACTACTTCGCCCCTTTTGCTGGATCAAAAAGGTGAGGACGTCATCGAGCTGAACGTGTGCTGAATGCGGAGGTGCCACACATTCGGTACTTGATTGGGACGGATCGTGAAGGTGTACGACTACATCAACCGCGTTGATAAACGCTTCTGCTTAGCGATCTACAACGGTATTTAGATGCTCTCCCCTCTCGTAGCTATGCATTTCCATGGACAGATCTTGCGTGTGCGTAGAAATTTTTTGTTTTCCATGCAAGGTTTCCCAACACTTTCTAGTTGGTTTGATTGGTTCTTCAATATTCCATTGCTCATGTGCGGATACAATCTTCTCAATATGTTCTTTCTCTTCTTCTAGGGTCAATGACATAAATTGTCCACCTGCACTTAGATCAAGAATGGATTTTGATTCATCATTAGTTCCATGATAAAACATATATTGTATACCATATTTAGCAAAACCATGAATAGGACATAAGCTTAAAATTTTGGAGTATCTCTCCCAGACATTATATAGTGAAATGTTTCACCGTCTTCTTGGGCAAATAAAGTGAGGTTTCTTCTTAATTTAGTAATCTTTGAGCTTGGAAGGAATTTATCCATAAACTTTTCAGCACACATAATCTAGCTAGTTATACTATTTTGAGGCAATCGATTATAGCACTTCTCAACATCATCTTTTAAAGAAAACCTGAAAAGTCTCAATAGCACAAATTCTCGTGAAACGTATTTTAACTTAAATGTCCCACATAAAGTGTCGAACGTCAGCAAATGTGCTTGAGGGTCTTCCTCTTCAGTTCCTGCAAAAGCATGGTTTCTTACCTTCGTAGTAAGATCATAGTCAATCAAATACTCTTGAGTAAAATTAGTAGGATAAACTATAGGAGATCTAGAGACAAGAACTGGAGCACAGTGATCTCTAATAGTCTTCTTAAGCTCAACTATTTCACTATTTTTGTATTTTCTATTACTGAAGCTTGCTGCTCCAGAGGAAAACGCGTAATCTAATCAGGTAAATATGTTCAACCTGAACAAGTAGATACCCTATGTGTTACAGGAAGCATCTAAAATAACAATACATGCAAAAAGCTGTTACAAAACAAATACTCTACATTTAGCTCCTCGACAACGGTGCCAGAAAATGCCTTAGTACGTGTAGACCAAAAAGGGTAGTGTAGCACTTTCGCAGAAGTATCCCAATGAGTAATCGTCCCAACAAAGAGCGAAGGTGAGTATATATGGAGACGTTTCTATCACATGGTGTCACAGTTCTTGTGTGAAGGACTACTTGAGCTTCTGCGAATACTATTACTGTCCTGGGAAAACAATAAACTAAATATGCTTGTAAAAAGAGGATTTAAAGAGTGTCCACTAAATAAGTATAAAAGTAAATAACAAGAGCTTAAAATGTAAATGGTGTTTCCTACAATGAAGAGATTAGGTGTGGAGAGGTTTTAGTTTAGGGTAGAACATGTGAATTGTGCTCGTGCGATAGTAATACCAGTTACCTTGTATTGTACTCATAGTATTTGATACAAATTTTCTATAGGCGGTTCTCCCTAGAGTCATGAAACTCCTCCACTAGGGGTCACATTTCACTCTAGCGTCCTGCATCTCCGTTGCCGCAGAGTGGTCATTTCCACAATTAAGGTCATAAGACTGGAACCAAGCATTAAGTTCAATGGATCACTGTCATCTCATATTGTCTTCAATTCTCATAAATATCTCCACCTATCACGTCAGAGGTCACAGAGATCCTAAACAATATGTGTCACATGTGTAGTTCTTGAGATCATGTTGCCCGAACCCTTAAATTGGACAACACGCATATAGTTCACCAAAGTATAACAAAATACTAAATAGATCATACTACTGCGAATTCAAATGATGACATACAGGATAGGCACATATCAATCTTACCACTCACCTACATCTCCCACACCTAGGGGAATTACTCATAGATCATAAGAGGGGAATCAATCATAACAGAGAGAAAACCCACGAAAACCATATCAATAATAGAGAGGGGTTCCACAATGAGATGAAATAGTAATCAAACAGTCTTGATCTCAGATGAGATGGAGTGGAGATTACAAGTTCCAATCCCTCTTACAATAGTGAAAGAGGTGATGATGATGATGGAGATGAAAGGACCAAAAACTACGATGATCTTCTCCTCTCCTATTCTAGATGGTGTGGCGGTGGATTGGGTTCACTTCTCCCCATGATCCGTTCATGAAAGTTGCTTCTATAGACGAGGAGGGGTCGTGGGCATTCCAAACGACTACTCAAACAAGGGTGTTCGGTCGTATGAAACCCCGTCTTTCACTCTGGTGCGCCTGTTGACAGTTCTCTCTTCAAGAAAGTTGCTCCAATTGGCTTGATTTGTAGCAATCTCTTTTGGGTACCTTCCAAATGTGATATTTCCTACCATCCAAAGGACAAAGTAGATTTCCCTCACTTTTGTTGGATTAGCATTTGAAATATCTGAAGAAGAACAAAATCCAATGAAACTAAATAAAAAACACTATGAAAAACTTCACAAAGTCTCGAGCCATCAGCGGGAACCGTGGCACTCGGCTTCGGGTCACTCAACGCATAGGCATTGCTCACCCTGGCACTTGAATCATTCTGCGCTTGGTACGACGCTCCTTGGAAATAGTCTCAAGCGGGGAGGACTTGTTGGGGAACATAGTAATAATTCAAAAAAAATCCTACGTGTCACCAAGATCAATCTAGGAGATTCTAGCAATGAGAGAGAGAGGGAGTGCATCTTCATACCTTTGAAGATCGCTAAGCGGAAGCATTACAAGAACGCGAATGATGGAGTCGTACTCGAGGTGATTCAAATCGCGGAAGATCTGATCTAGCGCCGAACGGACGGGGCCTCCGCGTTCAACACACGTACAACCCAGGGACGTGTCCTCCTTGATCTAGCAAGGGGATAGGAGAAGTTGAGGGAGATCTTTGGCAGCACGACAGCGTGGTGGTGGAGCTTGTGGTATTTCTGCACGGCTTCGCCAAGCTCTACGGAGGAGGAGGAGGTGTCGAGGAGGGAGGGGCTGCGCCAAGGAAGGGGGTGTACCAGCCCTCCCACTCACCCCTCTATTTATAGGGTGAAGGGGAGAGGGGGCCGACCCCTCTAGATCCCATCTAGAGGGGGGTGCCAGCCAGGAGGGGGAGACTTGCCCCCCAAGCAAGGTGGAGGCGCCCCCTCCCCTAGGGTTTCCAAATTATAGGTGCCTTGGGCCCTTGGGGGCGCACCAGCCCACTATGGGGCTGGTTCCCTCCCACATTCAGCCCATTAAGTCCCCCGGGGCAGGTGGCCCCACCCGGTGGACCTCCGGACACCTTTCGGCGGTCCCGGTACAATACCGATATCCCCGAAACCATTCCGGCGACTAAAACTGGACTTTCCATATATAAATCTTCACCTCTGGACCATTCCGGAACTCCTCGTGATGTCCGGGATCTCATCCGGGACTCCGAACAACCTTCGGTAACCACATACAATCTCCCATAACAACTATAGCATCACTGAACCTTAAGTGTGTAGACCCTACGGGTTCGGGAACCATGCAGACATGACTGAGACGTTCTCCGGCCAATAACCAATAGTGGGATCTGGATACCCATGTTGGCTCCCACATGTTCCACGATGATCTCATCGGATGAACGACGATGTAGGGGATTCGATCAATCCCATATACAATTCCCTTTGTCCATCGGTATGTTACTTTTCCGAGATTCGATCGTCGGTATCCCAATACCTCGTTCAATCTCATTACCGGCAAGTCTCTTTACTTGTTCCGTAACGCATGATCCCGTGGCTAACTCATTAGTCACATTGAGCTCATTATGATGATGCATTACCGAGTGGGCCCAGAGATACCTCTCCGTCATACGGAGTGACAAATCCCAGTCTCGATTCGTGTCAACCTAACAGACACTTTCAGAGATACCTATAGTGCACCTTTATAGCCACCCAGTTACGTTGTGACGTTTGGTACACCTAATGCATTCCTACGGTATCCGGGAGTTGCACAATCTCCTGGTCTAAGGAAATGATACTTGACATTAAAAAAGCTCTTAGCAAACGAACTACACGATCGTGTGCTATGCTTAGGATTGGGTCTTGTCCATCACATCATTCTCCTAATGATGTGATCCCGTTATCAATGACGTCATATGTCCATGCTCAAGAAACCATAACCATCTATTGATCAATGAGCTAGTCAACTAGAGGCTCACTAGGGACATGTTGTGGTCTATGTATTCACACATGTATTATGGTTTCCAGTTAATACAATTATAGCATGAATAATAGACAATTATCATGAACTAGGAAATATAATAATAACCATTTTTATTGTTGCCTCTAGGGCATATTTCCAATAGTTTCCCATTTGCACTAGAGTCAATAATCTAGTTCACATCACTATGTGATTGTAATGAATCTAACACCCATGGGGTTTGATCATATCTTGCTTGTGAGAGAGATTATTAGTCAACGGGTTTGAACCCTTCAGATCCGTGTGTGCTTTATAAATCTCTACATCATCTTGTAGATGCAGCTACCACGTGCTATTTGGAACTATTCCAAATAATTGTTCTACTGTATGAATCCGGTTTACTACTCAGAGCCATCCAGATGAGTGTCAAAGTTTGCATCGACGTAACCCTTTACGACAAACTCTTTTACCACCTCCATAATCGAGGAAAATTCCTTAGTCCACTAAGGATAACTTTGACCGTTGTCTAGTGATCCATTCCTGCATCACTCTTGTACCCCTTGACTAACTCATGGTAAGGCACACTTCAGGTGCGGTACACAGCACATCATACTGTAGAGCATAGGGGACGACCTTCGTCCTTTCTCTCTCCTCTGCTGTGGTCAGGTCTTGAGTCTTACTCAATACTCACACCTTATAACATAGCCAAGAACTCTTTCTTTGCCGATCTATTTTGAACTCCTTCAAAATCTTGTCACGTTATGTATTCATTTGAAAGTACTATCAAGCGATTTTGACCTATCCTTATAGATCTTGATGCTCAATGTTCAAGTAGCTTAATCCAGGTTTTCCATTAAAAAACACTTTTCAAATAACCCTATATGCTTTCCAGAAATTCTATATCATTTCCGATCACCAATATGTCAACAACATATACTCATCAGAAATTCTATAGTGCTCCCACTCACTTCTTTGGAAATACAAGTTTCTCATAAACTTTGTATAAACCCAAAATCTTTGATCATCTCATCAAAGCATATATTCCAACTCCGAGATGCTTACTCCAGTCCTTAGAAGGATTGCTGGAGCTTTGCATACTTGTTAGCATCTTTTAGGATTGATAAAACCTTTTGGTTGTATCACATACAACCTTTCCTCAAGAAAATCATCGAGGAAACAATGTTTTGACATCATGTCTGCAAGATTTCATAAATAATGTAGCAACTGCTAATATAATTCCAATAGACTCTTAGCATCGCTATGAGTGAGAAAATCTCATTGTAGTCAACTCCTTGAACTTGTCGGAAAACATCTTAGCGACAAGTCGAGCTTTCTTAATGGTGACACTTACCATCATTGTCCGTCTTACTTTTAAAATCAATCTGTACCCAACAGTCTTACGACCATTAAGTAGTTCTTCCAAAGTCTACACTTTGTTTTCATACATGGATCCTCTCTCGGATTTTTATGGCCTCGAGCCATTTGTCAGAATCTGGGCCCACCATTGCTTCTCCATATCTCGTAGGTTCCTTGTTGTCTAGCAACATGACCTCCAAGACAGGATTACCGTATCACTCTGAAGCAGTACGCATCCTTGTTGACCTACGAGGTTTGGTAGTGACTTGATCCGAAGTTTCATGATCACTATCATCAGCTTCCACTTCAACTGGTGCAGGCGCCACATGAACAACTTCATGTGCCCTGCTACACATTGGTTGAAGTGATGGATCAATAACCTCATCAAGTCTCTACCATACTCCCACTTAATTCTTTCGAGAGAAACTTTTCCTCGAGAAAGGACCTGTTTCTAAAAACAATCACTTTTGCTTCCGGATCTGAGATAAGAGGTATACCCAACTATTTTGGGTGTCCTATGAAGATGCATTTATCCATTTTGGGTTCGAGCTTATCAGGATGAAACTTTTTCACATAAGCGTCGCAGCCCCAAACTTTCAAGAAACGACAACTTAGGTTTCTCTAAACCATAGTTCATACGGTGTCATCTCAACGGAATTAGGTGGTGCCCTATTTAAAGTGAATGCGGTTGTCTCTAATTCCTAACCCATAAACGATAGTGGTAATTCGATAAAAGACATCATGGTATGCACCATATCCAATAGGGTGCAGCTATGATGTTCGAACACACCATCACACTATGGTGTTCCAGGCGGTATTAGTTGTGAAACAATTTCCACAATGTCTTAATTTTGTACCAAACTCGTAACTCAGATATTCATCTCTATGATCATATCATAGACATTTTATCCTCTTGTCACGATGATCTTCAACTTCACTCTGAAATTACTTGAACCTTTCAATAATTCTAACTTGTGTTTCATCAAGTAAATATACTTAGCATCTACTCAAATCATCTGTGAAGTAAGAACATAACGATATCCACTGCATGCCTCAGCACTCATTGGACTGCACACATCAAAATGTATTACTTCCAACAAGTTGCTTTCTTGTTCCATCTTACTGAAAACGAAGCTTTTCAGTCATCTTGCCCATGTGGTATGATTTGCATGTCTCAAGTGATTCAAAATCAAGTGAGTCCAAATAATCCATTTGCATGGAGTTTCTTCATGCGTATTATACCAATACTAGTGGACCCGTTGCGCCAAATGGCGCAGAGGCACGCTAAATCCATGTACGCGATGAAAAAAATATCCATGGTTTAATCCCTTTTAATAGGAAACATGGTGAATTGTTGTCTACGATTAGATATATATACACATTTTAATTTGACAGCACAAAATAAATGCTACCATGTTTATATAGACCTATTTGAAATCATGTTCGTCAGATGGCACAGAGACCCACTAACACTATGTGTGCTTTGAGAAAAAGTTCTGTGTATAGACTTGTTCGTGGGCAAGCATTATGACAACTTAAACATACCATGTGTGCTTTGAGAAAAAGTTTCGTGTATATAGACTTGTTCATGGGCAAGCATTATGACAACTTAAACATGAGAAGCAAGTATGGTGAACAAAATTACCCGTTGCGCCAAATGGCACAAGGTCCCAGTTCAAACCCAGAGTTATCTACAGAAAAATGTTTTCCAATGTAGTAATTGTTTGTATCTTTGCAATTCTTAAAGATAAGAACGATTCTTTTAAAATATGCAACGTCATTTTCAGCCTACTAAAAGATGTAGTAAGGCGAGAGAAAACATTGATTGTAATTATCTTCTCCTTGTTCAAAGGTGAGAACTTGAAGCAAAATGGAGCGAAAACCCAATTAAACCAAGAACTTAAAGCCATTATTTTTCTCAACTTAGGCGTATATGATCTTGACTTTCAACAGAGAATTATTTGCATATCAAAGCCTTTATTTGGTGATAAAGTTTCTCCCTTATGTAACTTATCATCCACAATGTTAACATGGATAAGTAATACTCCTACGTCACACAAAAACGACGTTTTTGCAAGCCAACATGTACACAAAGGATCTCCCAGAACATATGGAATAAAATTGAGTATAGAACCTTTTCTTAGAGCAAGAGTGTCATCGCCCAAAACCTGGGTGGTTGCATGAACGAAACTTAAGTGTTGTTTAGCGCCTACGGCTCCTAAAGGTTCTCCCATAAATAGGGGGGGAATTAAAAAAACAGCCAACAATGCTAGTGCCAGGACTCGACAAACGAAACTCCACATGCTCAGATCTTGACATCAATCGCCTCAGGTGTACCCACCCCGTCACCGCTTCAGTAATCCTTTGTTTTTGAGTGCTGCTTAGCCAGGGAACTTCCAGCAGTTGCAAGATGGAGTTGAAGGGCTGAGCCCAAGATCAGCTTCATCGAGTATGTAGCTGTAATTTTTAGTCAGTGGTAGGATGAATGAACTCACTATGTATGCAAGTACTCCCTCCATTCCAAAATAGATGACCCAACTTTATACTACGAAGTTGAGTCATGTATTTTAGAACGGAGGGAGTAGTAAATAAGACAAATATTGGCATACCTCATCCATTTGCACGGGTATCACCGATCTGAACCTGGCTACAAAACGCACCAACATGTAAAGGAAGAATTATAGAAAAATTAAGAGAAGCAGATGCCAAGTAGAGAAAAAAGCATGCATCTTAGTCAGCTCGACATACACTACCAGTATCAAACAATTCTAGTTCTCTAAAGAAAGAAGTGTATGTACAGAGAAATTCTAGCCAGACAACTTACCCATAAGCATGAGCTCCCACGTGGCAAAATCATTGATTATTTCTAACACGGCCAGCAAAAAATTAGATACATATGGCAAGACAAAGCTTCAGAAATTTCTTACTATGTATTACAAAGGTAAAAGGCTAGCAGTAACACTGACAAGTATTCAATTGTAAGAATTAAAGGCATTTACATGGACTACCGTTAGCTCATAGGCAAGGTCTGCTGATAATGGATCACCACTAAGAACATGAAGTTACTATGCAGTCTGCAGTCTGCAATGAAAGAACTTTACTATAAACATATGCTCCCAGCCTGGTCCTTGCTTTGAAAAGAGAAGCAAAAAAGGATTATGCAATAGACACTAAACACCAAGGCAATGCAAAATATTCACTGTTTTTACTCATATTTTCGACTACACATCTAAACTAGCCCTAAACAATATATTATAGATAATGAAAAAACTTATTAAGGCACTCACAGGCTATGATTCTACCAACCTACCATTTTCACTCATTCTGTAAAATGACCATGTCAACACTAACTTTATATGAAGCTACAAAGAGATAGTAATAACATCGACATTGATGAAAACTGAAATCACAATGTACGTCGTGGCAGTACCTGACCTCTGTTCTAATAAAATCATACTATAACAATTTGCATATAGAAAATTATATATATCCACCTGACCTATGTTATAGTAGCATTATATATATGCTTCACTCAGTGTGCGTACAGTTTTTAGAATATAAATTTTCCCATATTTTGAGAAATCATTTCAGGATTGCCAGGAAAAGTTTTGCAAGGAACAACATTGCAAGTAAATCACAGACATATATCTACTAAAAACCAGTGTTGTTTCCTTCCTGCTCATTTTGATTTGCTTCTAGTATCCAAGTGGCAAAGAGCTGTATGGTCAGTGGCATTTGGTTATCCACTGACCCACAGCTTGTTTAGTTCTCTGATCTAAACCCTCTCAGTAGTATACTCATCCAAAGGTACACCACAGCTCCAACTTCAGCAAATGAAACTGAACTTACGCTTAGATAACAGAATGGGACGAAATAAAAGGGAAAGAAGTGAACATGAGGATATAAGATGATCCCCAAGTTTCACTTATATGTCTATTACATGAGACCTCCGTAAGCTATATATATGCTACCAACTATAGAAAACAAGTACTTGTTATATTGAAAATTTCAGTCCAGCCATTCGTCTGTAAGAAATTTTTTAAAGAACACCAGGCAAGACACTTGCACTGCTGTACATGGTATCAGGTTTCTGCTTTACCTCTAGGAACTTCAGCATCCATGATGCAAAATTAGCAAGTAAAGCTACATATATGCTACCTTACTTGATTTAAACAACATGTGTGACTTCCCTAATCTTATTTTCTCAGAAAACCAATGTTCTTTTTAGTTCCATGTAAACAGATATGTCATAAGAAAATAATCAATTACATTGATCATTTGCCAAGAAGTAATCGAGAGCACCTTCTTGTATGTAAGAACAGGGGTTACCATGTTTAGAGCAAAAAATGCTCAAAGCAAGCATTCAGATATGCCTCTTCCATAAGCTTCACAATCATCTGAAAAAGCTAGTGCTATACATGTGCACACACCCAAAATATCATCCTTCCGTTTCTTCCATTGCTCTCTAGACACCACGAGCCCCCATGCGGCATGACCCTCGCCCGTGCCCCTCCTCGACCCTGCATCGACCTCCTCCGCTCTGCTCCGCAGTGGCAGG
>NC_057807.1:389536747-389542725 GCF_018294505.1 Triticum aestivum | reverse complement strand
CTGGCCTGGTCTGCTTGCGGCGTCTCCGGCGGGTCAGGGGCGTGACTCGTGCGGGGGGTGGTGGCGACGGTGGCTCGCGTTCTGTGGTGCGGCGACGGGGGCTTCGCGAGCCCGTTTCGGGCTCGGCTGGGCCAGGGGTGGCCCGGTTTGCCCCTGTGCTGCGTCCGGCCGGATCCCGTCGGGGGTGGTGGAGGATGTCCCCTCCCGCGAGGTGCTGATGTTGCCGCTCCTGGTTCCTGGTTGCGTCGTCCTGTTTCCATCGGTCCCGTTTCGTTTGCCATGGTGAGACGGCGATGGAGACTGCTCGATCGTGGTGGCACAAGTTGGTGGGCGGTGTGTTTGGTGGCGCGGGATGGATCGTCTGGGGTCGTGGTTGGTTGGTGGTCGGGAGAAATCCTTGTCGGCAGGGCCGGCACCGACGCAGTGACGCTCGTGGGCGCCGCCGTGCCTTCCTGAAGGGCGTCGGGCATACCCCTTCCACCTCACCCCTCGCGTACCGGGGGAAACCCTAGGAGATGTCCGGGCAACATCGTCGTCATCGTCGCGATCCTTCTTGAGGGTGTTGTTTGGTATGCGGCGGTCCGGAGTGCTAGGAGCGTGGTGGTCTTATCCGGTGGGCGCGGCGGTTGCGGGTCCTCATCATTTTCGTCGATCCGCCGTTGTTGGCATTATTTTCTCTTCAGTTGCTTTTTTTGTTTCTTTTGGGCTTGCTTGTGCTGAGGCCCCAGTATTTGTATCGTGTGGTCGTGGCTTTATAATATAAAGCGGGGGGCAACCCTTTTTCGGTAACTTAGGAGTCTCCGTTACTTGCCAAGATCATGGGATGCTGCTGCTCTAGACGCATGAAGAACTTCCACCATGACTCCGGAGCATCGGTCGTCCTCTGAACATGGGCCATGATGGCATGATCTGAAAGAAAGGGGAAAGGGATGGCACGGGACTTTTCCTCCAACTCAAATCCAAATATTAAGATACATATCCCACATTTTTTACAAAGATGCATAGCATAGAAAATCAGATCTGGTATCACTGATGACCAGTAGGCCTCATCTGGTCACCACCAGGAACTGGTAATTTGCGCGATGTTTTTTAACAACACACGTGTTTTTTTTTGTTAGTTTGGTGGTATACTGCTTGATACGTGTGGTCAGCATATGCTAGAGAGACAGAAATTGGGCCAACCGGAGGACTATAACCAGATGTCAACAGTGATAAGCCTAAAGGTTCAGTGCAAATAAATGCATGCAGTTTTTGTATGATTCATGCTGACATTTTGATTGTAGCTTATTGTCTTATTTGTACATCCAAATTCAGTTCGACGTGAAAACACAGAGAGGCCGCAAATGGGAAAAGACAACCAGAACAATCAACGTCGACAAGTTTACTCCTAGTGGAAAGCTAAACAGGTAATTTGTATAGTTGATAGAAACAGTTTAGTTCTTCAGTATATGTGTTTTGATATCGTTTACCCACAGGTGGCCACTTGGGAGAGCTTATCTTCTTCGCCGTATTGAGAATGGAATCCTTTACACGAAGAGCGATATGGCTAACAGCGAAACTCTTTGTTTCGTCCATTTGAGTAGAATTAATTCGTAATGCTAGTATAATTAGAAAGAGTTCGAGTTCATGTGTGGTTGGTTGGAGACTACTTAATTTAAACAAGCATTTTCTGCGGGGATAACTTCGGTCAAGTGAGCCACTGCTAGAATGAACTACATTAGGTTTGAAGCTAAATCTAATCCAATATCCTTTTTGCTGGATAAATAATATCTATGCCAAAAGACCATGCTTGCAAAAATGTATCCCGATTGGACGAGTGTATCCTCGACTCATAGTGGTTAACCGAGCGATGTGGTTTTAGTCATTTTCTTTTCTTTAAGAACAAATTTCATAAAACCTTGTGTGATTCATAATAGGATCACTACAGCAGCCTCGCGCCTTAGGCCGGCAATCTTCCTTGTCGATGTGATTGAGGACAGCCCTTGGACTAGCCTCTGATGTTGATGCCATCCACAGGATGATCTCCAAGATCCGCAACTCTGCTATGAACCTGACACCCCCTGCTCCTCCGCCGCTGCCATGGCATTGGTCCTTTTGTTCGTCCTAGTGCCTACGGGCGGGCATGTGTGCCTTGTTTTATGTACCTGCGTCTCGGTACTTTGTCATGTGTGCCTTTGAACTACGGTTTATTTGGTACTTTGTTGTATGCCGGTTGACATTGCCGTGAATATTCTATTTATATAGGCTCAAACTTTTTTTTCTAAAAAAATGAATTACACATGTTTATCGGGATTGCTGGAATAAATCAAATCTTCATGAATTCCGGAGCGGGTACGGTTTTCCGAAGTTTCACCGAAACAGGGCATCTAGACCTTGAGGATACAAGAAATTCAGATTTAAGTGTGCAAACCGTGTTAACGTCAGGGTTTATTCGTACTTGGCCTCTGACCATATCTATCATTAAATTCATGATACTCAGTGTTTTCGTTTTATTTGTCTGCGGTGCCTGAGTGCAGAAGCTCTTTGTCAGTGTTCTAAGATTGCTTGCTGCTCCCTCCGTCCTGTAATATACAATATTTTAAATAGCACGCTATTTCGCCGTTATAACGCGGTTATAGCATATTTGGAAGGGAGACGTTATGTTTTGGCAAAATCAGACGCTACGGCGCTAATCGCGTAATTAGCGCGCTACACATGCTATAACGTTGTAACGTTGTAACGTTATAACGTGCAGACCATGCAAAACTGAAATAAGCACAGCCCAGCAGGCCCAGCAGGCCAAAACCAACCCACGACCACTAGCTTTCTCATTCCTTTTATCAGATTCTCCCACTAGCTTTCTCACTCCTTTTATCAGATGCATATATTGCTTGCTCCTATGAAAAATTTAGTTGCTTAAATACTTTATTTCTAGATATATTTGATTTTTTTTGCAAACGCTATTTTGAAATATAGCACGCTATTAGCGCGCTATAACTTGTGTAGCATTTAGAGAAGGGTCTCGCTATATTTTGTAACGCGCTATTTAAAATATTGGTAATATAAGAGTGTTTTTGACACTTTTGTATGAGCCCAGGATAACAGTTACTCCCTCCGTTTCAAAATAGATGATCCAACTTTATACTAACTTTGTACTAAAGTGAGTCATCTATTTTGAAACTGAGGGAGTACTAGCTACATGACTTTCCATCAAGTAGATGGATGATATGTGTATAGCGAGACAACATATATATGGAGAATAATTAGCACAAGGGATGTTAGGTTGAGCAAAATCAACCTATTCTACTCCAATGAAAGCAACTTGTTACAAATGAAATCTATGGACGGCTGGTCTTTATCCAGCAACAAGTCAACCTAAAAGCCAGGTTGGATGGCCAGTTCTTCATAAGTTTTCCTCTGCCTTGTGTTGTCAGCTAATCACGGACCAATTTGCTTGCCTGTCCTATTCTTGCGCAAAGTTGACTTTCCGTGGAGGTCCAGCCACGTGCAAGCCGGCTACTGGATACCCGGTGAATAATTAGGCGTTAATAATCAATTCGTTCATTGGTGAGCCTGGTAAAACGTGGCCCTTTAAGCGCTGAATGGACAGGCTGCGGCATGTCCGCACGCTGTGGTTGTGGGCTGGAGCGGTCAACGCAGGGAGCAATGGCGGCCCCGTCGTGGCTGCTCCTGCTCTGTCTCACCGGCGGCGTGCTTCGTGCCGGCGCCCAAAGAGCGCCCGACACCACGGGTACCGATCAAGTTTTAAGATCTCTCGTACGTACACATGCATCATGCGTGTGGTTTGGGCATGCAGGTTTCATCAGCGTCGACTGCGGCCTCTCGGAGCACAGCAGCTACGTGGACGACGCCACCAAGCTGCCCTACAGCTCGGACGCCGACTTCACCGACGCCGGCCAGAACTACAACGTCTCGGCACAGTACAACGACCAGGCCTTCCTCAGACGCCACCGGCAGCTCCTCACCGTCCGCAGCTTCCCTGGCCCGCCGGGGCGGCGGGGCTGCTACACCCTCCCGTCCTTCGAGGCCGGGACGTCCAAGTACCTGGTCCGGGCCACCTTCATGTACGGCAACTACGACGAGCTCAACAAGCCCCCGGTGTTCGACCTCTACCTTGGCGTCAACTTCTGGAAGACGGTGAACATCTCTAGGCCTGACGCGGTGCACACCGCCGAGATCATCTCCGTCATCCCGGTTGACGCGGTGCATGTCTGCGTGGTGAACACCAACTCCGGGACGCCCTTCATCTCGTCGCTGGAGCTGAGGCCTCTCGAGGACACGATGTATCCGCTGGTGAACTGGACGCAGGGGCTGCTCCTCATTGGCAGGCGCAACTTCGGCGCCACTGAGTCGATTAGGTGAGCATTCATGTAAAGCTTCTTCAACACGCATAGACTACTCTTTCCATAACAAAATATTTGAAGTTTTAGATTTTTCATAAATCTAACATTTTATAATAAAGTCTACAAAAAAATATATACCTAAAATCTACACCATCAAATTAGTTCCATTAGATTTGTCATAAATTATATTTTCATACTGTATATAAACTTGATCAAACTAAAGAAAGTTTGACTACTTGGGACAAATCTAAAACTTCAAATAGTTTGGAACGGAGGAAGCGCATACCGTCTTAAAGAGCAATTGATTCGAAGACTAGCTATATATATGCATGTATTTTGGTCAGGTACCCGGATGATCCATACGACCGTGCATGGGTCCCGTGGACCAACCTGAAAGAGTGGCTTAGCATCTCATCATCGGATTTCGTCCTCATGAAGTTGGGGGACAAACCCCTCTATGATGTGCCATCTGTTGTGTTGCAGACCGCCGTCACGACACTCAACACCTCGCAGACCCTCATCCGGATCCCATGGGATGCCGAGCCCAACCACATATACCCCAGGCCTGGGTATGATCGATAAACACACTATTTGATTATTTACTCTGTTAAATTTCAGTCATGTGGTTCAAAACCAACTTGCTAGTCATTAGCACATAGATATATATCTATACAATAATAGTGTGTGACATACCCAATCAATCAATTAAGAACCATACATAGAGCTAACTTAGGCCCCTTCGCCAAAAGAAAATAAAATAAAAGAAAAAAAACTATTGTGTTACAGACATGTGTAGTCAACTTTGTAAAACTTTCGCAATTTGTGTCTTGAAAATATATACGTTGACCGTTGACCGTATGATAACAGATCCGCACGATCCGGATGCCGCACAATTCGCATCTCACGGTCGAGACTAGCGCAGCGGTTTAGATCGCACAATCATCTTTTTTTTTTTCACCCACGCGTTTAAATCCCGCTAATCCCCGCACGCGAGAGGGTCTCCAGATTTAGAACCCGCTAATCTCGCTTTTTATCTCCCGGTTTTTTCTTGCCCCTCTAATCCCGCACCTTTTCTTTCTCCTTAATTTTCTCGACCTTCTGTTTTAAATACTAACAATGTCTTCCTTCGCTTCAAAATTGCAAGAAAAATAAAGCGTGTTTCCCAGGTTTTGAACTCTGGTCTCTTGAAAGGAGGATTCACCACACTAACCAACTCGTCCCACATCATTTCTTATCTAATCAATACATGTCATTCTATTTGATATTGTTAAGTATTGGGCCAAGTTTGCCGTGCATTGACAACGATGATAACTTTTAGCCAAAAAACTCTTTTTGCTGACTTATTGCATTCTACTTGGCCTAAAAAATATTGGCTTAAATAAGATGGTAATTTAAGCACTGTGGATCTGATAAGTAATGAACAAACACCGTGATAACTTTTGACCCGGAAAAAAAGTTGTTTCAAAATATACCCCTGATAATTTTTACGTAATTTACGCACAATAGAGCTGATTACTCAAGTACAAACACCACGGTAACTTTTGACTCCGAAAGAAAAGTTGTTGAAAAATATACCCCCAATAACTTCTATGTAAATAACGTGGTTATATACGCACAACCAGGTGATACTCACAT